>NW_007726329.1:280062-282860 GCF_000696425.1 Galeopterus variegatus
TTGGGGGGGGGGGACATGGGGGCAGGGGCTTTGTCATTCTGCACCCGCAGACATCTCCAGTGCCTAGATCGATGCCTGGCACCCACAGATGCTCAGAAGAAGCTAGAAGCCGAGGTGTTCCCTGGGGAGGTGGAGGGGGTGGTGGTGGAGGACCAGGAGGTGTGGACAGCAGGGACAAAGTCCTGGAGGCTGGGTCTGTCTTAACCATCCCAGAGCTGGCCCACAGTGGGGGCTCTTTATGGCATTGCAAGGCCTTGGAGTGTGGGAGTTGCTGGGCAGGCAGAGGGATGGAGGAGCCGTGGGGACAGCTTGGGGACAGTCTGCATGACTAACCAGCCCACCCCTGACCTGGAGGGCCTGCAGCTCATGCCAGGTGCCGGGCCCAATGTCGCCAACCCGGAGCCGGTTGTGCGCCAGGCTGAGCTCCTGCAGCTGGTCCAGGCCGGCCAGTGGCTCGGGTTCGAGGGCCCGCAGCTGGTTGCGCTGTAGCCGCAGGGTGCGCAGGCTGGTGGGCAGGCCCTCGGGCAGGCGGGTCAGCTGGTTGCCAGCCAGGTCAAGGCTGCGCAAGGCACGCAGTGGGCGGAAGGCCCGGTGGTGCACACGGGCACTGGCCAGGCGGTTGTAGGCCAGGTTGAGCTCAGCCAGGCCCGGCGTGGTGGCCAGGTCACGGGCACCCAGCGTGGCCACAAGGTTGTGGGGCAGTACCAGCGCCCGCAGGCGGCGGGGCAGTGCCAGGGGCATGCGGTCCAGCCCATTGCCGTAGAGGTGCAGTGTGTGCAGGCCCCGCAGTGGCCGCAGCGCCCCGGCGGGCAGCCCTGAGGACCCCAGCGCGTTGTGCTGCAGCAGAAGGTAGCGCAGGCCCCGAGCCCCGCGCAGCCGAGCTGCCTCCACCCGCTGGATGCGGTTGCGGCCCAGGTGCAGGATGGCCAGGGTTGCGGGCAGGCCTGCAGGCACCGTGGCCAGCTTGTTGTGTGACAGGTCCAGGTACTCAAGGCTACGCAGCTTGCTGGTGGGGGAGAGTGGTGGCATCGGGCTGGGCTCTCAGAGTGGGGGGCCACGTGGATCTTGCGGGAGAGGTGAGGGATGGTCCCAAGACAGGTTATAGCTGGAGATTTCAACTTGGGGGTGATGAGAAAGCTGGGTGGGAGGCAAACTTGGGGTGCTCATGGCCGAGTCCAGCCTGAGTGTTAGCTGTAAGGGTGACCAGGACAGAGTTCTGGGTCCAAGACAGAAATGTGTGTGGCAGCTGTGACATTGGATAATAAAATACCTGCCAAGTGTTGCTGGCACACAGTAGGCACTCACCAAATGAGGCCTTGGTTTAAGAGTCATCCAGGGGACAGGCACTGAAGGTTGGGACCCTGGACCATAAATGCTCAGCCCCTACTGCCAGCACAGTGCTGCACCCTGTCCCTCCCCACAGCCACAAGCCCCACCTGAAAGTGGTGGCGTCCAGGCCGCTGTCCGTCAGCTGGTTGTGCTGGAGGTAGAGCTCACGAAGTTGTGTCTGGCGGCTCAGAGCTCCTCGGGGCACCTTGGAGATGAGGTTGTTCTGGAAAAGGAAAAAGAGAATGAGACCAAGCGTCTGGGACAGAGGGCAGTAGGGAGCCACAGCAGGCTCTTGAGTAAGGGAGTGATGAGCTCACTTGAACGACCTGTGTCAGTGAAAGTGACTCAAAGGAAGGTTATTCTGACTGCTGGAATTCTGAGGGCAGTTGGAAGGATGGAAAGTGAGGAGGAGGAGGGGTCCCCCAGAAGAGAGGTGAGGGGGCCTGGGCTCAGGCGGGGACATGGGACAGTGGGGTGAAGGAGGGGTACCTGCAGGTGGAGCCTCTCCAGTGAGGGCGGGAGGCTGGGCGGCAGGTAGCTGAGCCGGTTGCTGGAGAGACTGAGGGTGGTGACAGCCTCGGAGCCGTGAAAGGCGTCAGGGGGCAGGCCAGCGTTGCTCAGCTGGTTGTTGTGGAGGTACACGGACCTGAGGGGAGCCAGGCTCCAGCCACCAGCCTGCCCCCCGCCGCTCCACAGCCCCCCACTCTGTCCCCTGCCCCAGCTCAGGGCCGCCTTCAGTGTGCGAGCGCGCATGAGTGCACGTGTGTGTCCGCGTGTGCAGTCTCTGCCTAGGTCTGGAGTTCTCCAGACACAGTGAACACGGCCCTCAGAACCCCAGGGCAGGGTCATGCCCCCCTCCCACCCTCTAGGGCAGAGCCCTGCCCCCCTCAGACCACCCCAGGACAGAACTGTGCCCCCCTTTCCTCAGATCCCCTGGGACAGGGTCTTTACCCCCTCAAACCCCCAGAATGGGCTGTGACCCCAGACATATCTGAGGCCCGGGGGTCCTGGGCTGGGCCAGGGGCTACCTGAGCGCCGGCTTTTCCCCAAAGGTGAGCGGGAAGATCTCCATCACTTGGTTGGCAGCAAGATCCGCGACACGGAGGGAGCGTGGCAGAAACTGGGGGGCCACTGAGAGCTGAGGGAGCACAGCCGTGCTGGGCCTGGTGTCCCCGGCCCCCTCCCCAGGCCCCGAGCTGTCCCATCTGCACTGAGTGCTGTGTGACCCTGGCTGGGCTGCAACCTTGCTGAACTCAGCCTCAGGGTGGGGTTTTGGGGGCTCACCTTGTTGTGGGCCACATAGATGTGCTGTAGCCGTGTAAGGGACTCGAAGGCCTCATCGGGCAGGCCTGGTGGGGGGTGGGGCAGTGAGGGCACCCCAGGCCTGGCACAGGGCAGGGGGAGTCTATGCTCCCAGCTGCCCCAAGGCTCCAGGCTGGGAGCTGGCAGAGGCTCCCCCCGGCATTCAA
>NW_007726329.1:283860-286512 GCF_000696425.1 Galeopterus variegatus
GGGGGAGTCTATGCTCCCAGCTGCCCCAAGGCTCCAGGCTGGGAGCTGGCAGAGGCTCCCCCCAGCATTCAAGTCCGTCCCCCCCCCCACCAACCCTGGCCCTACTCAAAAGCCACAGGCCCCCCCCCCAGCCCCCAAGTTTCCATCCTGCTCAGCAAAGGGCAGTTCTGGGAACTGCCGCAGAGCTGCCCGCAGACCCAGGCGGGGGAGGGACAGCACAGCTGGAATCTCTGTCCCACATGCCGGGGACGGGCCCCCCTCCCGACCACTGCCCCCTCACCCTCAGAGGAGATGAGGTTGTTGTGGAGGTTGAGGGTCCGCAGGTCGCTGAGGCGCGACAGCTCGTTGTACGGGAGCTCCTGGAGCTGGTTGTTCTGTGGATTGGGGTGGGGGATGTTTACAACTCTGACCCTGATGACCCTTCCCGGTCAAGTGATCCTGAGCACTGAATCTCAATACCCCATCAGTCCGAGCAAGCCCCAACACCCCATCACCCCTACAGTTGATCCCAAACACCCCATCACCCTGAATCCAAACAACCCCATAACCACCAAGACATTGACCCCCCAGCACCCCCACAATCAGCCCAAATGCCCCAACACTAACAAAATCAACCCCAAACACCCCATCATACTCACCCCAAACAACCCCATAACCACCATGATCTTAGCCCCAAACCCCCAACCCCTCAGCCCCTCCCACTTCCAATATCTCCACCCCCAATTCCTCTCGCCTCCGATCCACCCAGCCCAGCCTAGCCCAACCCAGCCCTGCCCTACCCAGCAGGGAGTTCTGCAGGGACAACCAGTGGAGTGTGGTCTCCAGTATAGCCCCAATGCCCAGCATAGAGCCTGCTGTAATCAGTGATTTGTGCACATGTACAAACTGCATGTAGGATTGTGTGCTATACACAGGAATGTTTGTATGGGGAGGGATGGTTGTTATCCCTTGGTACCCCTGAGGCTCTGGCCTCAGTGCAGGGAGGGCTGTTGGGTCAAGGGGATGAAAGACGTTGCTGTAACACCATGGACAGCTAGTGTAGCAATCTGGTCTCATTTTGGTTGCACCAGGTGGAGGGTGGGGTGGCAGGATTGAGGTGGGAGGGAGCAAGAGGCTGATGGAAAATACAGTCTCCCAGTAAAAAGAGGAAAGAGGGGGTCTTAACTCAATACCAGTTAGTGATCCCAAGACCTGCCCTTCCTCATCTTCTGATGGAATCCAACCTTGAGACAGAGGTTGAGGCCAAACTCCTCAATCAGCCTTCATCTGGCTGATAAGTTCTTCAGGATCTAGACCCAAACCATAAATCACTTATATTTAGCTGGATGTATGGCTGCCTGGAATAATGAACTACATTTCCCAGCCTCTTTTATGTACGACTATGTCCTGGATAACAGGTGTAAGCAGAAGTGGTAAGTACACCTTTGNCCAACCCCTCAGCCCCTCCCACTTCCAATATCTCCACCCCCAATTCCTCTCGCCTCCGATACACAGAGCCCAGCACTGTCACCAGGGCCAGCGTCCATCAACACCAACTCCTCACCTCCTGCACGTGGGCCCCCACACCCCACCACCCTTAACCCCATGGCTTTCCACGCTCCCTCCCAGCTCCTTCACTTCTGACCCGGACCCCACCTGCAGGGAGAGGTGCTGGGCGGCCCTGGTGATGTTGTCTGGGAACACCCGCAGGTCCAGGCCATCACAGTCCACCGTGTCGGCACGGGGGCAGGAGCATCTCGGGGGACACGCCCGGGGTGGGGGCTGCGAGCTCTCTCCCAGGTGGGGGAAGGCGGTGTCCTCCATGACAGGGGCGGGCAGGGGCCCCGGCAACAGCAGGAGCAGCAGCAGGCTCAGCCACTGGGAGGGGAGGGAGGGGTCAGCGGGTCCCCAGGCTGGGCGTGGGGTCGCCATAGCAACCAGAGCCCCACCCTCGGACCCTCCCTGCCCCACCTTACCATAGCCAGCCGTGCTCTGCCGACTCGCCCGAACTGCCAACCAGGGCTCCCTAATGGAAACCAGGCGGTCACCTCCTGGAGCCTGTGTAGTGGCCGCCACCACCCCCCATCTCTCTGCTTAAGCCACCCCCCTACACACAGCCTGTTCTCCCAGGGGCTCAGGGGAGCTGACCCACCCCCTTCCCCGCCCTGGGGAGGGCAGGCAGGCGGCCGGATGGGGTGGTGAGGACAGGCCAGCCCATCCCCTTGGTCCCCCGCCCCCCGCAACCACCCAGGCTCTGCTTTCATAACCTCAGCCAGCCTGGGCCGGCCACGGGAACGAGGAATGTTTGGGCAAAAGATGAGATTCGCCCTGTCTGGTATTTGGGCCGACCGCAGGAGTAGGGGTGGGGATGGAGGACTGGAGGAGGCTCCGGGGCACAGGAGAGTCCCCGAGGAGCTGGGGCTGGCAGCGAGGGGTCAGGGGAAGCCTGGGCTCAGCCTGCCAGCCCAGACGCCAGCCTGGGGGCACTTGACCAGGTCTGCTGTCTGGGGCCTCCCACTCCTCTCTGCCAGCTGGCCTCACCGGCAGCCAGACACCCCCCTCCCCAAATGGCCACAGCTGCCTGAAAGGAAATTACACGTATCCAGGCACCAGCCTGGTGGTTAAGTGTGCGAGCTTAGTGCCAGCCTGCCTGGGTATGAACCCCCCCCCCCC
>NW_007726329.1:287308-291709 GCF_000696425.1 Galeopterus variegatus
CCAGTGGGGTGACTTCAGACAAGTCCTTTCCTGCCCAAACCTCAACTTTCCCACACTTAAAATGGGAATGACAGAAGCCCCTCTCTCTCTCAAAGGACAGTCGTTAAGGAAAATGAGGTGGTGGGTAGAAAGTTTTAAGAACAGTGTGTGCTGTTCCTAGGGAGTGGCTGAGACCGCGAGCTGGGTCATGAAGGAGGTTGTGGTCTCCCAGAAGCAGAGTTTGAGAGGAGGACTGAGTGCATTTACCTTGCAGAAGGCAGTTGTAGGGGAACTGGGTGATGACACAGGGAAGGGAGGGAGAGATCAGTAAACACTGAGTTATCAACAGGGTAATCAGCTTGCCTGGAACTTTCCAGTTCTAGCACTGAATATCCTGCATTCTGGAAAACCCCCTAGTCCTGGGCTAATGGGGGGGGTTGGTCACTCCAGTTATCAAGCAAGTTCCCACCATGGGCACCTGGGGCTCGGTCCCACTGGGGAACGCTGGGAGATTGGGTAGGACGCACAGCTCAGAGTGACCCCACTTGTGGGCGAGGGAGTTAGGGTATTTAGCCTCCATCTCCCTCCCATCAGTCATGGGTTGAAGATTGCTCTTGAAGGGTCTTAATTGCCCAGCACTTTGGGGAGAGCAGAGTCCAACCCCCAAAAGATGTAGGTGCCTACAGTTGGAAGTAACCCAGGTGTGCCCCACCAATGGTGCGGCCTGATGGGGACATGGCCAGTCCCACACCTGCTACAGGGGGCTATGGAGTCAAGCCGTGGGGAGATGCTGGTGAGGCACATCAGGTTGGCAGAAGGAAGCACCCCAGGTGTGGGGAGAATGACGGAAAGAGGGTGTCTGTATTAGCCCATCTTCCACGGAGGAGGAAACTTGGGCTCAGAAAGGTGGTTATTTGCCCACATTTCCCGGAACTGTGTGATCTCCTAAGGGTCCCCCCTCATGAGCTGGGACAGGAGACAGGTCTTAGCTTTGGCCAGACAAGAGCAACAGGCCTCACCCAAGGTCTCCACGTGAGACTAATGGCCACTAGTGTGGACACTGGGTGGAAGCCCCTCAATCTCTCTAGTAGACTAACGAGGAGAGCCTCAGGGAGACTGAACTACTGCACCTGTCGTAGCCCCAGGAAAGCAGCAACAGAGCCAAGCTGTTTGAGCTTTTGGCAGGCCTCTTACAGTTACAGAGGATGGAGAACTCAAACCAAACTAGCTAATGCAAACCAGGACACTTATTGGCTCATAAATGGAAAAATTGGGGAATGTGTCCTTCAGGCACTGCTTGATCCAGGGGCTCAAATGATGTCCTCCAAATGAATCCTGTCTCCACCTCCCCACTCTACCAGCAGGCTTCTCTGTGTGGTGCTAAGGTATCCCCAGCAGCAACATGCATATATCCCTACTTCAGTGCAGAGAAAAGTCCCAAGCTCAAATCTCCCTGGCGTAGCTTGGGTCACATGTCCATCCAGAACCAGTCACTGTGGCCAGAGGGATGGGATGTGCTGATTGGCTAGGAACTTAACCACTGCTCCTGTAAATTACCCACTGGTCTTATCTCCCTGTTACAGACTCCCCTCCGACCGCCCAGCCCAGCCTAGCCCAACCCAGCCCTGCCCTACCCAGCAGGGAGTTCTGCAGGGACAACCAGTGGAGTGTGGTCTCCATAGCCCCAATGCCCAGCATAGAGCCTGCTGTAATCAGTGATTTGTGCACATGTACAAACTGCATGTAGGATTGTGTGCTATGCACAGGAATGTTTGTATGGGGAGGGATGGTTGTTATCCCTCGGTACCCCTGAGGCTCTGGCCTCAGTGCAGGGAGGGCTGTTGGGTCAAGGGGATGAAAGACGTTGCTGTAACACCATGGACAGCTAGTGTAGCAATCTGGTCTCATTTTGGTTGCACCAGGTGGAGGGTGGGGTGGCAGGATTGAGGTGGGAGGGAGCAAGAGGCTGATGGAAAATACAGTCTCCCAGTAAAAAGAGGAAAGAGGGGGTCTTAACTCAATACCAGTTAGTGATCCCAAGACCTGCCCTTCCTCATCTTCTGATGGAATCCAACCTTGAGACAGAGGTTGAGGCCAAACTCCTCAATCAGCCTTCATCTGGCTGATAAGTTCTTCAGGATCTAGACCCAAACCATAAATCACTTATATTTAGCTGGATGTATGGCTGCCTGGAATAATGAACTACATTTCCCAGCCTCTTTTATGTACGACTATGTCCTGGATAACAGGTGTAAGCAGAAGTGGTAAGTACACCTTTGAGGAAAAGAGGGTGCCTTTCTACATCCTACTGTTGGAATGTAGACGTGATGGCTGGAACTTGAGCAGCCATCTTGGACCATGACATTACCTTGAGTATACAGGCCTTGAATAGTGGAGCAATAAGACAGAAGCAACCTGGATTCTGCATACCATGGAAGGCCATACCACCCCTTGACTGACCACTGTTCTGTTCACTTCCTATTTACCCCATTGGTGAAGGAGGGATCCCTGCCCTTAACAGTCCAAGACAGCCAAACACAACTCCCAATGTCAGGTGATATTGATGTCAGTTTATTAATCCCCTATACTCACAGCCCAGAGGAGGAGGACACCTCACACCATGTAGAGCCACGTGAGGGGTGCACTTGGGAGCAGAGTCAACAAGCAGGGTCTGCGGCAAGCAGGTTTTGACAAAAAGGTGACATGAACTCTGGTTCCTATAGAAGGATGGAATTGGCTCATTTGAATATTTCGCAGGCTGGCTGGGATGTGAAACCCAATAGGCTGAGGACCAGGTGGGGTCCTGCTGATCTGGCCAATAGGGAACTAGCTAGGTGAGGAGACTTTCCTGCTTGGGGGGGGGGGTATCTGATAAAAACAGGGAAGGTTACAGTCAGGACTTTGGAGCTCTGTGAAACTTAAAGATCTCAAGGCAGCATGTGGAATTTCAGGCCTTTTAGTAAACCAGTCATCTTGGATGAGAGAGAGAAACTGATTTCTCTCTTGTTTAAGCCACTGTTTCTCTTTTTTGTCTTTAAAAAAAATTTTTTTTTTACAAGGCTGTGCTCTAACCAACTGGGCTAACCGGCCAGCCCCTCTTTTCTCTTTTTTTCCCAAAGCTGCATCTAACCCTAACTTATACAGGGGATATCCACAGAGGTGAGAATTGAAGCCACAGCATGGATGACATTAGCCAAGGAGAAAGTATAGAAGGAGAAGAGAAGGGAGACAAAGGAAGACCCTTGAGGGGTGGGCGGGAGAGAGATCAGTGATGGCCATGGAGGAGGAGGGGTCAGAAAGAGACAAGAACCTGAGAGTATCTGGTGAAGCTGACGTCGTACTTGCCATGTGTATGAGTCAGGGAGGCAAGTCATTCTGCGTAACAAACAAACCCAAAGGTCAGCAATCCAGAAGTGCCACCCAACACTTCCACACCCATTTCACTGGCCAGCATTGGTCACATGGTACCCACTTCACTGGCCAGGATTGGGCACATGGTCCTGCCTGACCACAAGGCGCAGAGAGGGGGCAGGAGCAAATGGGAGATCTGGAGTATTACTCTCTCTGTGATAACTGAGCACCAGCAACTTATTCCTTTAGAAAAAAATCTTACCCAGCCCCTGACAGATATATACAAGGACGTTCTCTGCAGCCTTGTTTATTGGAGTGAAAATTCTCTCTTGCTCTGGATTTCACACTCCATTTCTTTTCTTTTCTTTTTCTTTTTCTTTTTTTGGTGGCTGGCCAATATGGGGATCCAAACCCTTGACCTTGGTATTATAATACCATGCTCTAAGTAACTGAGCTGACCAGCCAGCGCATGCTCTGTTTCTTTATATCTACATTAGTGAGAATTCTGCAGAGAAACAAAACCAATATGATATATATTTATACAGTAGTCCCCCTTAACCTGCAAGGGATACATTCCAAGACCCCCAGTGGGTGCCTGAAACCGTGAATAGTACCGAATCCTATATATACTATGTTTTTTCTTATACATGCATACCTGTGATAAAGTTTGATTTATAAATTAGGCACAGTATGAGATTAATAACAATAACTAATAATAACATAGAACTGTTATAATGATACAGACTGCGTATACTATAATAAAAGACACGTAAATGTGGTCTCTCTCTCTCTGTCTCTTAAGTTATCTTATTGTACTGTATCAATCCTTCTTCTTATTGACCATGGGTAACTGAAACTACAGAAAGCAAAACCATGGATAAAGTGGGATATATGCTATATATATACTTACACACATATCTATACTACAGTAGTGTGTGTGTGTATATATATATATATGTATGCTATATATGCTGTATATATATACACACACACTACTTTATATAGAGAGTGTATATATATACACATGCACTACTTTATATGTGTATATATATAGAGAGAGAGAGAGAGAGA
>NW_007726329.1:292320-294744 GCF_000696425.1 Galeopterus variegatus
AGTGTATATATATACACATGCACTACTTTATATGTGTATATATATAGAGAGAGAGAGAGAGAGATTTGGGGAATTGGATTGGATAATTACGGAGGCTGAGAACTTCCATGATCTGCCATCTGTAAGCTGGAGACCCTGGAAAGCTGGTGGTGTAATTCAGTCCAAAGGCCTGAGGAGAGAAGGGCATTGGTATAAGTCCCCATCTGACCTAATGCTCCAGAACGATGACCTCTGGAGTCTGAGGGCAGGACAAGGTGGATGTCCCAGCTCAAGCAGAGAGAGAAAAGAACTCACCCTTCCTCTGCCTTTGTGATCTATTTGGGCCCTCAATGGATTAGATGGTGCCCCACCCCCCACCCTGGGGAGGGCAATTCCAACGCTGATCCCTTCTGGAAACACCCTCCCAGACACACCCAGAAATCATGTTTTACAGCTATCTGATCATCCTGTGACCCAGTCACTTTGATACATAAAATTACGTCACTTCCTCAAAGAGTCTCCCTTACCAGATCCCCCAATCGGATGCAACATTTTTTTTTCTCTCTCTCCCCTTCCCTGCCTTGTTTTCCTTCCTGGCATTTCTCACATCTTAATTTATATATTTGCTCACTGTCCATCTTCACCACCTGAACGTCAGCTCCATGGCGGTGGGTACTTTGCTGTCATCACTGCTTTGCTGGCACCTAGAACGGTGCCTCATCTGTAACAGGTGATTGATGAACATGTGTTGGATAGGTGAATAAAAAAATAAATCCCATAAGAGGGAAGTAGATAAATGAATGTTATATTAAAATAATAATAAAAAACACCTCTAGGAGGCCCAATGTGCTAGATCTATACATATTATATGAGTTTCCTGGAGCTGCTGTAAGAAATGTCCACTTACTGGGTGGCTTAAAACAACAGAAATTTATTCACAATTCTGGAAGCTAAAAGTCTGAAATTGAGGTGTTGACAGCATTGATTTCTTTTGGAGGCTTCCTCCTGGTCCCTCTCCTACCTTCTGGTGGTTGCCAGCAATCCTCGGTGTTCCTTGGCTCATGGCTGTGTTACTCCAATCTCTGCCTCTGTTTCTACATGGCCTGCTTCTCTGCGTCTGTGTTTCTCCTCATCCGTCTCTAGTAAAGACACTGGTCTTTGGATTTAGGGCCCACCCGGTTAATCCAGGATAATCTCATCTCAAAAATCCTGAACTTAATTACATCTGCAAAGACCTATTTTCCATATAAGGTCGCACATACAGCTTCTGGGAGTTAGGACATCTCTTTATCTTTTCATGGGTCACCATTCAAACTACCACATGGATTAACATGAATAGAGCCAGTCGTGTGATGGGGAAAAAAGCTGCAGAGAAATGCTAACAATATTTATCATTTCCATACATGAAAAAATATATATATAGGCTGGCTCTGCGGGGAGAACTGAGTGGTTGGAGCTGGAAGTAGAGGGGGGCTTGTGACTGTATATCATTGTATATCTGCTGAATTAAAAACACTTTATTGAGGTATAAATGACATACAATAAAAAGAAAATATTTAGAATATATGAGTCAAAACTCATCATCTCAAAACCCAGTAAATATGCACCTGTGAAACCATCACCAGAGGCAAGATAATACCATGGCCCCCAATTTTCCTTGTGTTCCTCTATCATGCCCCCCTCCCTTCACCCCCAACCCCAGGCAACCACTGATCTGCTTCCCATCACTATAGAATAAGTTGCATTTTCTAGAAATTTACATCAATGGAATCATAGAGTATGTAGTTTTTGGTGTCTGGCCCTTCCATTTGGGGTAGTGATTTTGAGATGTACCAGTGTTGTTCATTCTTGTTTATTGCCTGGTAGTATTCCTTTATATGGGGGACCGTGATTAGTTTAGCACATTCAACAACTTTTGTGTTGTTTCCCATTTTGGGCTGTTACAAATAAAGCTGCTGTGAACAGTCATATACACGTCTTTGAGTACGCATATGTTTGTATGGTTGGGTGTTTTTGTTCTGTTTTGCTCTGTTTTGGTGGCTGGCTGGTATGGGCATCTGAACGCTTGATACTGGTGCTAAAACACTGTGCTCTAACTAACTAAGTCAACCAGCCATCCCTATGCATATGTTTTTAAAATTTCTCTTGAGCTGGGATCATATGGCAAATGTACATTTAACTTTTTAAGAACTGCCGACCTGTCTTCCAAAGTGACTGCGGCTTATGTTATCACCAGCAGACTATGGGAGTTCCAGTTCCTCCACATCCTTGCCAGGTCTTGGTATGGTCAGTCTTTTAAATTTTAGCCATTTTAGTGAGTGTGTAGTGGTATCTCATTGTGGCTTAATTTGCATTTTCTTGATGACTGACAACACTGAAAATTTTTTTTTTATGTGCTTATGACCATTTGTAGGGATTTTCCCTGTTGAATTTTGAACCATGTGA
>NW_007726329.1:295226-295933 GCF_000696425.1 Galeopterus variegatus
TTTTTTTATGTGCTTATGACCATTTGTAGGGATTTTCCCTGTTGAATTTTGAACCATGTGAATGTCATAGTTATTAAAAAGTAAGTCATCACACCCACTAGAATCACTATTATCAAAATAACGGAAAAAACAAATGTTGGCAAGGATGTGGAGAAACTGGAACCCTGTCCACTGCTGGCAGGAATATAAAATGGTGCAGCCACTGTGGAAAACAGTATGGTGGTTTCTCAAAAAATCAAACATAGAATTATCATATGATCTAGCAATTCCAGTTCTGGGTATATATCCAAAAGAATTTAAAGCAGGGTCTCAGATATTTATACACCCATGTTTATAGCAGAATTATTCAAAGTAGCAAAAACGTGTATACAGCCCAAATGTCTATTGATGGATGAATGGATAAACAAATTTTGGCATGTACATACAATGGAATATTATTCAGCCAGAAAAAGGAAGAAAATATTGACACATGCTACCACATGGATGAATCTTGACGACATTATGCTTAGTGACATAAGCTAGTCATAAAAGGACAGATACTGTATGTTTTCACTTATATGAGGTCCCTAGTGTGGCCAAATTCATACAGACAGAAAGTAGAATGGTGGGTGCCGGGGGCTGAAGGGAAAAGGGAAAGAGGAGTTGATGTTTAATGGAGACAGTTTCAGTTTGTAGAGATGAAAAAGTTCTGGAGATGATGGTGGTGA
>NW_007726329.1:296704-310812 GCF_000696425.1 Galeopterus variegatus
CAACACTGAGGGTTGCGATCCCGTTACCAGCCAGTAAAAAAGACAAAAAGGAAAAAAAAATGTTTATGATGGTAAATTCTATGTTATGTATATTTTACCACAATTTTTAAAAATGTGACAAAAATTTTTACTACAAATAGGCAAACTTAAATAGTAAAGTTTCTTTAACAAAATTTGTTCCAATGTACTTAAGATCTATCTACCATCTAGCTATCTGATATACATACGTGTGTGTGTATATATATATGTCATATGCCTACTGTTTTAGTGTGCATACAGGCTTGGCCGCAGCAATTAATAGTGACTTAGAAGAATTGAAATTTTCTCGCTCCTGCAAAATGCTGGAGGGATGTTTGGTGGCTCAGTTCCTTGCAGTTTTCTAGGGATCAGGTCTCCTTTCCTTCTCCCTGGAGGCTCCACCACACCTGAGGTGATATCCTCATCTGTGTAATCTAACATGGCCCTCCACCCTGTCCAACTCCAGGCAGCGGGGAGGACGGGTGAGGAACGGGGGGCATCCCACCTCCTTTTATAAACATAGTCACTGTGTTTTAATATATATGTATTGTGTTAGTCCATTTCTGTTGCTTATAACAGAATACTTGAAATTGGGTAATTTATAAAGAAATAGAATTTATTTCTTACAGTGTCAGAGGTTGGGAAGTCTAGAGTCCGGGGAACACAACTGGTGAGGGCTTTGTTCTTGGTGGTGGCTCTGTAGTGACAAAGGGTGTCACATGGAGAGGATGGCTGAGCAAGAGAGAGCTAACCTTCTCACCGGCTTTCCTTATAAGCCATCAGAACCATGACCATTACTCCATGAACGGATCCATCCATTCAAAAGGGCACAGTCCTCACAATCTAATCACCTCTTAATGGCCCCACCTTTCAATGACCATAATAGGATCTCCCACCCCTCTTAACATGGTCACAGTGGGGATTAAGTTTCTAATAAATGAAACTTTGGGGGACACATTCAACCCATATCATGTACAGAAAAATTGAGGTGCAGTAAGGCCAACAGATCAGGGGACTGCTGCCATTGAAAAGACAGTTTGTTATACTCACAATTCCTGAGAGGGGTCACACCCTGCCATGGGGGTCCTTCACATAGGGAAGGACCAGAATCAATCAGGAGGTGGGGTGTTGGGGAGCCTTGGCAAGAGACTTTACTGTGGTTTTCATGGGAAGGAATGGGTGAGGCAGGAAAAGCAGGCTTAGGATTGGCTGGTTTGAATCATTTCCACAGGCATAAGGGCCACCCCTAGTTGTCTGATACTTGACCCTGGGGATGATTAGGGCAGGTCGATAGTGGCCCAGAGTATAAGAGTCCAGTTAAGGGGGTGGTTGGTGTGTGGGATCTGGATCGGTTGCTTTGAGTTTGAAAAGCGTGGTTCCAAGTGAGTTGTTTATTATCTCTAGGAATTGGCTAGCCTTGGAAGGGGCAAGACCCTAGATGTGCAAACAGCAGAACACAGAAAATAGAAGAAATGGTTAATATACACCACTAACTGCAAGGGAAACTGAGAAACACCATCTCTGTGGTGGGCAGCTGTATGTCCAGATAAAAAGTGAGATTCTAGGGGCTACCCGGTGGCGTACTGCTACAGTGCGCCGCTTGGGAGCGCAGCTGCGCTCCCGCTGAGGGTTCGGATCCCACATACAGACTGGCCACACACTGGCTGAGCGAGGTGTGGGTGCAACACCGAGGGTTGCGATCCCGTTGCCGGTCCCGGTCCGGTAAGGGCGTGACACTGAGGGTTGCGATCCGTTGCCGGTTATGAAAAAAGACAAAAAAGGAAAAAAAAAAAAAGTGAGATTCTATTACCACAGAAAAATGGGAGGACCCATACTAGGAGTCAGTTGTCACCTCAAGGAAGATGGGCAATTGTCACCCCAAGGAAGATGATCCCAGGGTTGTCTATACTCAAAGCCAGCAGTCTCCGAAGTTGGGTGTGGAAAAGAATCAGAATTTCTAGTTCCATGTATTTGTCCCATCCTGTTTCATCCTTATTTTCAACATACGGCTTGTGATTCATTTGATATAAAGAGTCATCAAAATGCACATGTATGCTCGTGTGATTTGTAAACAAATAGATATCCATACGGATGCTCCTAGACTTACGATGAGGTTACATCCTGATAAACCCATCATAAATTGAAAATATGGTAAATTGAAAATGCACTTAATACAACTAACCTACTGAACATCATAGCTTAGCCTAGCCTAACTTAAATGAGCTCAGAACACTTATATTAGCCTACAGTTGGGCAAAATCATCTAATACAAAGCCTATTTGATAATAAAGTATTGGATATCTCTTGTAATTTATTGAACATTATACTGAAAGTGAAAAACAGAATGGCTGTATGGGTATTTGAAGTATGGTTCCTACTGAATGTGTATTGGTTTTGCACCATTATGAAGTCAAAAAATTGTAAGTCGAACCATCATAAGTCAGGGATTGTCTGTATTAAGAGTGAATGTTTATGTACTGACCAGCTGCAAAAAAACAAACAAAAAAAAGAGTGAGTGCTTAAAATTATCTTCTGCAAAGTGATGCATAATCATCTTGGTGAGGTGTTATAACACCAAGGTCAAGGGGTTAGGTCCCCTTACTGGCCAGCTGTCCAAAAAAAAGTGATATGTAATCAGAAAGAAGAGAAATCTCTGTGCTAAACTTCTGTGCTCTGTTGTCTCTGAAGAGTAGGGAAAGAAAGTAGGAAAAGAGGCTCGTGGGAGGGAGTGAACTTCAGCATTCAGTAAAGTTGACAATACTTGCTGGGGAAGGAAGGTGTGAGAGAAGCTGGCTGCAGAAGGATGGATGGATGGATGCTCCCAACATCTCAGAGTACAAACAGAGGCCCTTGTACTCTAGGTCTAAAGATTTAAAAGCTATAAATCAAGCGAGCAAACTAGTCATGTGCTGCATAACAACATTTTGGTCAATGATGACGGTGGTCCCATAAATTATAATGAATCTGAAAAATTCCTGTTGCCTAGTGATGGTGTAGTCATTGTAACCTAATAGTGCAATTAGTTTAATTTTTTTATAAACGTAGTGTAGCCTAGGTGTTCTGTTTATAAAGTCCTAGCTTTCACATTCACTCACCACTCACTCACTGACTCACCGGGAGCAACTTCCAGTCCTGCAAGCTCCATTCATGGTAAGTGCCCTATACAGTGCACCACTTTTTATATTTTATAACTTATTTTTACTGTACCTTTTCTATGTTTAGATGTTTAGATACACAAGTATTTATCATTGTGTTACAATTGCCTGCAGTATTAGTAACGTGCTGTGCAGGTTTATAGTCTAGGTTTGTAGTTGTGTAGTAAGCTGTACCACCTAGGTTTGTGTCAGTGATGTTTCCACGAAGATGAAATCCCCTAATGACCAGTTTCTCAGAAGGTATCCCCATCATGAAGTGACACATGACTGTGTTAAATGAAATGTGCTCTATCACAACACCCCAGTAGCAATGAGCACATGTCCAGATTTTGGTGTCTAAGTACCATTCTCCGATGAAAGGAACTGACGATCTTTGGAAAACTGGTTAATCCCAGGACTGGGGCAGGGAAAATATAAGATGAGCCTGGAGCACCTTGCGGCAAAAAGTAAAGAAGTATTCAAAAAACAAAAAAATGGGGAGCATGTCCAAGGGATAGGAGTCAATCCAAAAGACCTCCAAATGGCCAAATCTGGAACAACTTGAGCAACAAAATAAATAATGATAGAACTGAATTCTAAAGCAGAGAATAAAGTAAGTACCCATAAGTCCATACTGACATAAACAAATCATTGAATAAATAAATAAGTGTTGTGGGGGAGGGATGGAGGACAGATGTTCTTTACAGGAGAATTCTAAATAAGTGTAGAAGATAGAAATAAATGTGGAGATAGAAAGTCATCACCAAAACACCTCACTAATAACTGTTGTGGGCAAGAACCACTTGTACTAGTCCATTTCTGTTGCTTATAACAAAATACCTAGAACTGGGTAATTTGTAAAGAAAACAAAAATTATTGCTTACAGTTTCAGAGGCTGGGAAGTCCAAAGTCCAGGGAACCCATCTGGTGAGGGTCTTAGCGGTGGCAACAGTGACCCAGGGGTCTCACATGGCAGAAAATGGCAGATCAGAGAGAGACTAAGCTCTCATGTGCTCTTCTTTTAAAGCCCTCAGAACCACACCCCTGACCACCATTGTTAATCCATTCAGTACGCTCTCATGTGCTCTTCTTTTAAAGCCCTCAGAACCACGCCCCTGACCACCATTGTTAATCCATTCAGTACAGCATGGTCCTACAATCTAATCACCTCTTCAAGGCCCCACCTTTCAATTACTGTAATAGGATTTTCTACCCTCAACAGTTGCAACGGGGATTTAAGTCTCAATGGGGGAGGCGGGACGGGGATGGGATCCAGTGTACAGCACCACCCATGGAGGCTAAAATTAGTGGGTGAAACTTTAAGGAGAAACAGAATATTTTCATAGTATCAAAGCATCTCCCAGAAGACTTTTATTAAGAGAAAAATCCTGACTAAATATTGGAGAAACCTGGCAGACCCCACTTTAACCAAGCCCCCAAGGTCAACATCAGCAGTGGTAAGTTGTGTGGATATCATAGACCCTCTGGTGTGATGCGATATGACCCGCTTTTGTGGCCTTCTCCAAAACCCATAACTCCAGTCTAACCACAAGAAAACATCACTTAAACCCAAAATAAGGGACATTCTACAAAATAGTCCCTCCATCCCCAAATTTCTGTCCTTACTGGAACCTCAGAATGTGACCTTATTTGGAAATAGGATCATTGCAGATATAATTAGTTAAGATGGGGTCATACTGGAGTAGGGTGGACCCTTACAATCCAATGACTGGTGTCCTTATAAGACGAGAAGAGACACAGGGGGAGAATGTCATGTAACAACAGAGGCAGAGACTGGAGCGATGCATCTGTAAACCAAAGAGCACCAGGGATTGCCAGCAACCACCAGAAGCTGGAAGAGAGCCTTGGGATGGATTCTTCTTTAGAGCTTCCAGAAGGAACCAATCCTGCTAACACCTTGATTTTGGATTTCTGGCCTCCAGAACTGTGAGAGAATATATTTCTGCTGTTTTGAGCCATCCAGCTTGTAGTGATTTGTTATAGCAGCCACAAGAAACTAATACAATGAACGTCAAAACTGTTATTGTCTAATTACAACAATGTATCGTATATTTCCAATAGCTAGAAGACAGGATTTTGAATGTTCCCACCACAAAACAATGATGAATGTTTTAGGTGATAGATATATTTGTTTGTTTGTGGCAGCTGGCCGGTGAGAGGATCTGAACCTAGCGTGATGGATATACTAATTACCCTGATTTGATCATTACATATTGTATACATAAATCAAAATATCATACAGTGCCCCATAAATATATGCAATTCTTATGTGTCAATAAAAAACTGTCAATGTCATAGAAGACAAGGAAAGACTGAGAACTGTCATAGAGACCAAGATGTGATGAATGTGATGTCTTCAGTAACACCTGGGCCAGAAAAAAACGAAACAAAACAAAACAAAACAACTTGCTGTGGCAAAACTGGTGAAATTCAAATAAAGACTATAGTTTAGTTAATACCGTTACATAACGGTCATTTCTTGGTTCTGGTCATTGGACAACCTGAGTTTATGCAAGATGTTAACGTCATGAGAAGCTAGGTGAAGGGAATCAGAGCATTCTCTGTATTATCTTTGTGACTTTCTAGAAAGAAGTCTAAAATTATCTCAAAGTTAAAAAAATATATGTTCTTTCTTCCTTCCTACATTCACCATCATTAGGTCCCAGAACACAGATTCCAATTTAGTTTGTTTTGGCAGCTGGCCAGTATGGGGATCTGAACCTTGACCTTGGGGCTATAACACCGATCTAGCCAGCTTAGCTAACCGGCCAGCCAGGTTCTAATTTAGAATGTAGGGCTCCTCCGAGGTCCACGCCCGTGTGTGATGATAGCCCGCGAGCGCCAGCCTGCAGCCCACGCAGCCCTCACCCCTTCTTCCCCCACCTCTGACTCCACCATGCAGTGTGAGAGGTCTTGTGCACGCTCATGTGGACACCCCGGACCACTCATCCAAGCTCCACACACCCACTTCCCAACATTCCACAAGCGACCACCCCTTGGCCACTCCTGAGACCCTGGGGAGAAAGATGAGGAGTTCTAGGGTCCCAGGCACCCAGAGTGAGGTCTAGGAGTGAGGGTGTGAGTTCCAGCATTGCCACGTCCCCTTGCTCCCACTGGACTCCCTGTCCTGTGGGGACAGACATGCCCAGAGGATGGCAAGAGACTAGCTTGGGCTATGGTCCAAATGCTTGTGCTCCCCTCAAATTCACATGTTGAAATCCTAACCCCCAAGGTGATGGTATTAGCAGGTGGGGCTTTGGGTGGTGATTAGGTCGTGAGGGTGAAGTCCTCATCGATGGGGTTTGTGACCTTATAAAAGAGGCCCAGGGAGCTGGTTTGACCCTTCCACCACACGAGGACACATGCAGCAACAGTTTCTGCTGAATGAGTATTGATTTCACACCCTCATAAAGTCGAAAAATTATAAGTTGAACTTGACAATTGAAACATCATAAGTTGGAACAAGTTCGGATAAGTTGAAAATCGTTAAGTTGGAGACTGTCTGCTGTTTTGCCAGCATTAAATGCATTTTTGACTTAATGATATTTTTGATTTGCGATGGATATATCGGGACATAACCCCCTTGTAAGTCAAGGAGCATCTTTCGTTACTATGGCAATTAAATTTTGACATGAGTTTTAGAAGGGACAAACATTCAAACCATAGCAGGGGCTATGGTGTACCCCAAAAAACCCACCTCTGAGTGCCTGAGTTTCACTTGGACAGCAAGATGTCTACACGATCAGATACAAATGGCAACCGAGGGAGTGTTCGGGTCTTGTGCCCTTCTGTGGCTCCCGTGCTTGTATCTGGGCAAGTATACTAGCAGGTGGACTCCTCTGCAGAAGCGACATTGTCCCCCTACACATATAGTAGGATCTACATATCATGGGGGCCTGCCTGTGGCTCACTCGGGAGAGTGCGGTGCTGATAACACCAAGGCCACGGGTTCGGATCCCATATAGGGATGGCCAGTTAGCTCACTGGCTGAGCGTGGTGCTGACAACACCAAGTCAAGGGTTAAGATCCCCTTACCGGTCATCTTTAAAAAAAAAAAAAAAAGGATCTGCATATCCTAAATGTGCATAAACCACAGCTCTACTAAGGCAGTAACAGTGATACGTTAGGGGAAAAAACAGAGAGGGCACCAAACCCAGCTTGGGGTGTGGGGATCTCAGGAGGCTGCCCAGAGGAGGTTACATCTTTTTTATAATTAGAATACAAATATTTTTCTTTATGGAGATATAGGGGTGAATGACACATTATTACTGTGTTTTGTTTTTGTTTTTTGGCAACTGGTGGGTATGGGGATCTGAACCCTTGACCTTGATATTACAAGGCTGTGCTCTAACCAATTGAGCTAACTGGCCAGCCTGTTTGCCCTGTTTCTAACCTGGTAAAGAACATACCTAGAGAAGTTGACAAGTCAAGTGTTGGTGAGGATGTGGAGCAACTGGAATGCTCCCACATTGTTGTTACATGTGTGGATTGGTGCAACCACTTTGGATAACAATTTGGTACATACCAGCAATTCCACTCTAACATACATGCCCCAGACAAATTCTTGCACTGATACCCTGGGAGATATGCACATGAGTGTTCTAGAAGCATTGATTATGATAGCCTCCAAACTGGTAATATCCACATTTCCCATTGACAGGACAACGAATAAATAAATCACTGGGCATTCAGTATATGATAGTGAAAATGAATGAACACAACCACACGCAGTATGGTTTAATCACAGGATCTTACTGTTAAGTAAAAAAAGCAAGTTGCAAGACACTACTACCATTATGTATCCATTTATGTAAAAGTACCAGACAGGCAAAACAAGATATCATTTAGGGATAAAAAAATATAGGAATGAGGGCTGGCTGATTAGCTCAGTTGGTTAGAGTGTGGTGCTGATAACACCAAGGTCAGGGGTTCAGATCCCCCTACTGGCCAGCCACACACACACACACACAAAATATATATATATATATATATATATATATATATATATAATGTTTAAATAAATATAAATATACATATTCACATATATATGTGAATGATAGGACAAAACTCAAGAAGGTGGTTATCTTGGAGGAGGGATAAGATGATGTGTCTCCAAGGATACTGGTAATATTTTTGTTCTTATACAGGGTGGAAGGTTCATGTTTAAAAATATTATTTTATATATTCTCAATATTTAATCAATGGTTCCTGTGACAGATTGTAATTTCCAAAGATGTCCATAACAACATTTCATACCCCATGTGCTTTTCTTACAAGGCATCCTTGCTGTTCCCCCATCAAGAAGTGGATTCCAGACCCTTTACACAAGATGACGCTGAAAGCAAAGAAGGAAGCTCCTGCCCCTGCCAGGGCCAAAGCAAAGGCTTTCAAGGCCAACAAGGCAGTGCTGAAAGGTGTCCAAAGCCACACACACACAAAAAGATCTGCACATCACCCGCCCACCTTCCAGTGGCCCGAGACACTCCAGCTCTGGAGGCAAATCAAATATCCTCAAAAGAGCGCCCCCAGGAGAAACAAGCTTGACCACAAAGCCATCATCAAGTTCCTCCTGACCACCACATCTGCCACAAAGAAGATAGAAGACAGCAGCACACTTGTCTTCCTTGTGGATGTCAAGGCCAACATAAGCATCATATCAAACGGGCTGAAGAAACTCTATGACATTAGTGATGTGGCCAAGGTCAACACCCTGATCAGGCCTGGTAGAGAGAAGAAGGCATATGTCTGACTGGCTCCTGATTACGATGCTTTGGGTGTTGCCAACAAAATGGGATCATCTAAACTGAGTCCAGCTGGCTAATGCTAAATGTACATTTTTCCACCATAAAATAAAGAAGTAGATTCCCCTTGAACCTGGGTAGGTCTTTGTGACTAATACAATCCATGGGGTTTGATGCACATTAGACAAGGCAGTTTCTGAGCCTAGGTCATAAACGGTGATACAGATTCCTCTGGTTCTCTGTCAGAGTCTGCCATTGGAACCCAGCCACCACGTTGTGAGGAAGCTTAAGACAACTGCAGAGGCTGCTCTGTTCTGTTCTAGCTGACGGCTCCAGCTGAGGTCCTTACCAACAGCCAGCAAGTGAATAAGTCTTTGAGGTGACTCTGGCCCCAGCCACTGTCTGACTGTAACTGTGACAGACCTGGAGTGAGAACCGCCCAGCTGAGCCCAGTCATCCCTGAGGACCATGAGTGATAATAGTGACAAATGATTATTGTTGTTTTGCACCACTACATTTGGGGGTGTTTGTTACACAGCAATGGCTATCTGATACAAAGTCTCTTCCACTGGAGTAAGCTTAGGCTGGGCTCTGGACAGGGGATGAAGGAGGCACCCCCGAATGGTTCTCCTTACGGTAAGGAGGTCACTGACTGAGAGGACCTGAGGCTGCAAGGAGACGAGCAGTTTGGCCACAGTGTTGGGAAGTCACCTAGGGTGGGTTCCTAACAGCTCCCAAAGGGCATAGGATCCGCAGGAGAAGTGGGACCCACCTGCTGAAGACATGTTGTAATACTGTGATATAATAAAAAATAGATATTTTGGCTTTGTCCAGGTTTTCTGACACACATCTCCTAAAGCCTTTGGAACTCTGAAGTGATAAATGTCTTTGGATTTATTTATTTATTTATTTATTTTGGTGGCTGGCTGGTACGGGACCTCCTAAAGCCTTTGGAACTCTGAAGTGATAAATGTCTTTGGATTTATTTATTTATTTATTTTGGTGGCTGGCTGGTACGGGATCTGAAACTGTGACCTTAGTGTTATAAGGCTGTGCTCTAACCAACTGAGCTAACTGGCCAGCTGACAAATGCCTTTTTGAATGCTATTGAGATGACAGAGGGCTGAGGGTTCTGGATGGGAGGGGAGCTGGTTGCCAGGGGAACCAACCATGTTGATTAGATCAACCTGGGGAGAGGGTAAGGCTGATGTTTGAGTTTGATCACCAATGGCTAATGATTTAATCAGTCCTGCCCGTGTGATGACCTCTCCAAAACACCCCAAAAGGTCAGATTTTGGAGGCCTTCTCGGTTGATCAACATGTGGAGGTGCTGGGAGGATGCATGGAAGCTCCGCATGCCTGTCCCCGTACCTCGCCCTATGCATCTCTTCCACCCTGCTGTTCCTGAATCGTATCCTCTTACAATAAACACGTAATAGTAAGTAAAGCGCTCTCCTGAGTTCCATGAGCTGCTCTAGCAAGTGATCGATCCCAAGGAAAGGGTCGTGAGAACCCCCAACATACAGCTGGTTGGTCAACAGTGCAGGTAACAACCTGGCCTTGCGATTGGCATCTGAAGTGGGGGCAGTCTTGAGGACTGAGCCCGTAACCTATGGGGATCTAACAGATAGATCATGTCAGAATTGAGCTACCTCCAGATAGATCATGTCAGAATTGAGTAGAATTGCAGGATACCGAGTTGGTGTCAGTAAAGGATTGGAGAATGCTTGGTATGGGAGAACCCCCTGCACATCTGGCATCAGAAGTGAAATATCGGGAGTGATGTGACTATAGAAAGAAAAACGTTCATTTATTTTCCCCCATATATTTGTCCTACTGATTTGGCCCAAATGGGCTTCTCGCTAATTTTCCCCATGTCAGAAAACATCACTCACCCCACTTTGGGCTGGCCCACGGCTCACTTGGGAGAGTGTGGTGCTGATAACATCAAGGCCATGGGTTCGGATCTCTATATAGGGATGGCCGGTTTGCTCTCTTAAGAAAGCACGGTGCTGACAACACCAAGTCAAGGGTTAAGATCCCCTTACCGGTCATCTTTCTTAAAAAAAAAAAAAAAGAAAACAGCACCCCCATGTTGCTAAACATTTCAACCAGTTGTTAAAGTCATCTTTTACTCCTCTCTTCTCCCCCCACCCCAAGATCTAGTCCATGAGCATGACCCGCCAGCTCTGAATATGGCCACTTTCCTCCATGTTCACTGCTAGGACCTGGTTCCATGTCCCCATCTGGCCTCCCTGAGGCCATCCGTGCCCATCCTCCCCCCAAACTGTTCTCCACACAGCAGCCCTAAATAACATTTTCCTCCCACTTTTAAAAAAAACTTTTCATTTTGAAATAATTTTAGGTTTCCAGCAGATTTGCAAAGATGGTGCAGAGAGTTCTCATATACCCTTCACCTAATGTCCCCTGATGTGCACATCTTGTATAATCATGGTGACTTTGTCACAACTAAGAGATTAACTAACATTAGAACAGTTCTATTCCCTAGGCTACAGGCTTAATTTGAATTTCACCAGTTTTTCCCTTGATGTCCTTATTCTGGTTCAAGATCCCATCCAGAACATCACATTACATTTAGTTGTCACATCTCCTTAGTCTCCTCTGGCCTGTGACAGTTTTATGGTCTTGTCTCCTTGTTTCTTATGCCCTTGACACCTTGGATTTGTAACTGGCCAGGTACTTTGTAGAATGTCTCTCAATTTGGGACCAACGTCTGATGTTTTCTCTTGATTAGACTTAGGTTATAGGTTTCGGGGATGATATCGAAGCAGTAAAAGTGTCGTCCTCATCTCATCTTTTTAGGAGTCTACGATAGCAACATGGCTTGTCACTGGTGATTTTGACTTTGATCACTGGGTTAAAGTGGTATCCACCAGGTTGTCTGCTGTCGAGTTACTTGTTTCTTTCAATACTTTATTCCTTAGAAGTGAATCACCAAATCCAGCCCACATCCAACAAGGTGAATTAAGCTCTACTTCAAGAAGGAAAGAGTATCAAAGAATTGGTGGACATATGTTAAAAATCTCCCAGTAATTAATATTTTGAGAGAGGTATTTTGAGGGTAGGCAAATGTCCTGTTTCTCCTTAAAGTTTCATCCACCCTTTTTAGCATCCATTGGTGGGTCTTGCCTGCTGCAATGATTACTGCAGTGTTTGCCTAATGGTGATTTTTCTAATTGCCTTATTCCTTCTACATTTATTAACTGGACATCTTCTAAAAGGAAGATTTGTCTCTTCTTCCCCCATTTATTTATTCCATTCTTGTTTTTTTTTTTTTTAAAAGATGACTGGTAAGGGGATCTTAACCCTTGACTTGTTGTTGTCAGCACCACGCTCAGCCAGTGAGCGAACCGGCCATCCCTATATGGGATCCGAACCCATGGCCTTGGTGTTATCAGCACTGCACTCTCCCCAGTGAGCCACGGGCTGGCCCGGGCCGGCCCCCATTCTTGTTTTCATGTCAGTATGGACTTGTGGGCATTTCTTTAATTCTTTGGATCACAATGATCTTTTTGATCTCATATCAGATTCCATCATCTTCTACCAAAACCTTTCAGAGACTTTTCTTTATGCTTGAGAGTAAAATCTTTTTTTTTTAAAGATGACCGGTAAGGGGATCTTAACCCGTGACTTGGTGTTGTCAGCACCACACTCAGTGAGCTAACTGGCCATCCCTATATAAGATCTGAACTCGGGGCCTTGGTGTTCTCAGCACCGCACTCTCCCGAGTGAGCCACAGGCCGGCCCTGAGAGTAAAATCTAAATGCCTCGCTTACTTATAAGCCTTCTAACCTTCCTAACTGTTTTGAAGTTCTCGTCTGTTTTTCTTGCTCAGTTTTTCCTTGCTCATTCCTACTCTGGCTCAACTGGTTTATTTTTAGTCTCTCAATCTTCATCCTGCTGGAACTTCCCTTTGCTGAAATATTCCTTCTCTTCACCTTCATGGTACCCCTCTCTGACTGCCCTGTCTAAACAGCCTTCTTCCTTCTCTCTTTCTCACCCTACTTGAAATTAGGCAGCAGATATTTATTTCCATGCTTATCGTCTGTCTTGTTCGCTGCTGTATCCCTGGCACTTAGAACATAGCAGATGCTCAATAAATAGCTATTGACTAAGTGAATGCATGTGCCTGAAAGCATAGGGAGAGACACATCCATTCGCTTCCTCTCTTATTATAGTAACAGCTCGCATCTAAGGCGTATGCACTTGCCAGTCAGGAGAGTTGCATGCTAAGCCTCATTTCCATCATGTGTAAAATGAAGATTAAAAAAGCACCTATTTCCAAAACTGTTTCAAGGATTTTTTTTTCTTTTGTTTTAGTTTTGGCTGCTGGCTGGTACAGGGATTGAGCCCTGGACCTTGGCGTTATCAGCACCTGTTGAGAGAATTAAATGAGCTAATTATAAGAAAATGATGCACGCGGCAGACATTTAACAATTATTTTTATTGCCACCATCTGTATAATGGGCATGACAGGAGCCTACCACATAGAATTGTAAGCTCAGAACCCGGCCAGCACATAAAAAGCGATGCTTGATTGATTCTATGTATCTATCATCATCCCACCAGCCTGCCCATCTGAAAGACGCTTCAGTCGAATCCCATCTTTTTGTTTTTGCAAGTTCCTTTCCTCGAGCCGGCCCGGCCGCCCAGGGATGCTCGTCAGGCCTCAGTCCACCGAACTGGACGCGGACAGCCTCGGGCTGGGAGATGCTGATCCTTCTGGACCACAAGCTACCATCGCCCCGCCCACAGACCTGGACGGCCTGCGGTCTCCATGGAAACCCACCAGCCACGGGGGGCGTGACGCCGCCGAGACGGACAGGGGTTTCCACCTATCGGGTTAAAGATATCTGGGCCAGGCGAGAAAACAGGGGTCCAGATTGGTGCATCCTTGAGAGAGGGCGGCAATATGTGGACGAGCCCCGGGGGCTGTACCTTCGCTACCAATCAAGAGCCGAGACGGCTTTGATGGACAGGCGTAGCGGGAAGAGGCCCCGAGTGCGGGCTTTCACCCAACCGGAGGGCCGCTGTTCCAAGAAAGGGCCAATGAGGAGGCGGCGGGGGTGGGGCGAAGGGGCCGGTTGCTCCGGAAGTGGAGGGAGGGGGTGAAAATGGCGCCCAGCTCGAAATCGGAGCGGAACAGCGGAGCCGGGAGCGGCGGCGGCGGCCC
>NW_007726329.1:311053-320015 GCF_000696425.1 Galeopterus variegatus
AGGCCTGGAGCCTGGGAGGAGCGGGTCGTTGGGTGGGGAGGAGGGACGAGGGAGGCGGAGGGAGGGCGCTCGCGGGGTGCGGGCCGGGGGCGGGGCCCCGGGCAGGGGGCTAGGTGGGAGGGGGCTGAGGCGGGGGCCTCGATGGAAGAGGCTGGGGCGGGTCACTGGCCAAGGGACTCGGATGGAGGCGGCCGGGGGCGGGGTCCCGAGGAGGGGGCTTGGAGTGAGGGGACCCTAGAGGCCTCAGGAGGAACCAGGAGGAAGGGGGCGATCCAGGCTCAGACCCGTTTTTCAAAGCTCTGCTCCCGTGACCCCTCGGTAATGGAGCCTTCCCGCCCCCTTTGCAGAGCCCCTGCCACCGGCTTCGGGCTTCCTCCGCCTGGTGTTCCTCTCTCTGCCCCAGCTCGGAGCACACGGGAGCTGGGAGTTCCTGTACCTGGGTTGGCCTCCCCCAATTGAATGCGAGAAGCTCCCTGGATAGGGCCGGGTCTTCCCCGCAGAGTGGGAGCTACCTAAGTAGGGCTCTGTCTCCCCCATCAGACTGGAAACTCCCAGAGCTGGGGAATATCTCCTCCATCAGTTTGGGAGTTCTGGGAGGGCAGAGATGTGAATTTCCATCTCAAGCAACTGGGGCAAGACTGTGTCTCCGTAGACAGGGACTGTGCTTTCTCTGTGAGGCTAGGAGCTTCGTGAGGACAGGGCTGTGTCTCCCCCTTTTGACTGGGAGCTCCCTGGGCAGGGACAGTCTCCGCCCTCAGCCCTGGAGCTCCCTGGGCTTGGCTGTGGCTCCACCCTTAGCTTGGAAGCTCCTTGGGCAGGGATTGTGTCTCTCTCAGCCTGAGCTTGGCTGACAGGGCTGTTTCTTCCATCAGACCGAGATCTCCTCGAGGGCAGGGCTGTGTCTCTCACATCAGCCTGTGTAGCAAGACTGAAGGTGTTCTGATCTCCCACTGTCCAGCTTGTGCCTGTCTGCCCCCCCCCCCCTCCTTGCTTGTTGAAGTTTTTGGGATGAGGGAGTTGGTTGGAAAGTGGCAGTTAACTGAGAAGGGGGAATTGGGCAGGAATCAGGTCGTCGGTTAGGCTCACCCTTTTGCCTCAACTGGTCCCCAGCTGAGGCCAGGACTTTCCCAAGAAGCCTGAGCCCAGGACTGTCCCAAGAAGCCTGAGCCCCCTTGTATGCTGGTGGGTCAGGGATGGGAGAGTGCAGGTCAAGCCCCATTCCAGACTCTAGTAGCAGAGGACACTCACAGCTTAGTGCATGGGGCAGCCTCCAGGAACGGAGCCAGGTGACACAGCGTGGCTGGGGAACCTTCCTGGGGGAGGTGATGCTGGGCTCTGGCAGGAGGGACCCCAAAGTGGAAGAGATATAGAGCTGGGTGGGTGGCGTGGGTCCCTGGTGGAGAGGGATGTTCAGCTGGCTTCAGTGTCCCTGTCTGCCCCAGCCGTTCCCATCTTCTGGAGCTTGCACCACCCTTGACCATTTTGGTGGGTAGGGAGTGGGCCTGTGTGGCTGGACCCCATGGGTGCTGATCTGCCTCTCTGCCTTGGTGAGGGGGATGGGGCTGTAGGCCACCTCCTTTGAATGGGCCTGAAGAGCCCCGGCCACCCCTTCCCCAGATCAGCGGGCAGCTCTCCCCACGCCTCTTCCGGAAGCTGCCACCCAGGGTCTGCGTGTCCCTCAAGAACATTGTGGATGAGGATTTCCTCTACGCAGGGTGAGGCTGGGGCCCGTCTGGGGGACAGCTGGGAGGCAGCTGGGCAGGGAGGTGGGCTCACCCTATCACGGCCCCCTCCACCCTACAGACACATCTTCCTGGGCTTTTCCAAGTGCGGCCGCTATGTCCTCTCCTATACCAGCAGCAGCGGGGACGATGACTTCTCCTTCTACATCTACCACCTGTACTGGTGGGAGTTCAACGTCCACAGCAAGCTCAAGCTGGTAGGGCCAGGCCTTCCCTTGTGGGAGGCTCCAGAGCTGGGCTGGTCCTTCACACAGAGTGACCCTGGCAGATCATGGCATCCCTCTAAGCCTCAGATTCCTTGTCTGTGAAATGGTGATAATGTACTTACAGGGTTATTGTCAAAATTCCATGTGTTAGGTTGAACCATATGAAATTGCCATCTCTATCATTCAAAACGGGTAAATAGTGGCAATCCCATTTTGTTCAACACAACGTATAAAGCCCGTAGAACGTTGTCGGTCAGGCCGGCGGGGTAGGAGGAGTTAGCTTTATTAGGACCAAGTAGGCTGCCACACTGGCTTTAATCTTGATCCTTGACTCCTTGAACTCGCACAGGAGGTGGGTGCTCGTACCTCAATTTACACATGAGCTCAGCGAGGGAACAGATTTCAGGGTGGACTGGGCTTGGAACCGATGTGTCTGGCCAAGCAAGTGCCCTCCACCTGGGCAGGGCACCCACATCTACTATGTCCCAGCCTGGGCCTCCTCCTTGCCCTGTTTCCCTGACTGGTGACGGGGGCCTCCCCAGCCTGTCCTCAGTCAAGGCTAGGGGTACGGGGTGGGGGCTGCTTGGAGTGCTCCTGCTGGCTCAGCCCTGACTCCATTCCAGCCCAGTATTGCATAGCCTTGGGAGGGGGAGTCCCCTTGGGCCCAGGTGGCTCCTGACCCCACACTGACGTTGAACATGCTGCTCAGGTCCGGCAGGTGCGGCTCTTCCAGGACGAGGAGATCTACAGTGACCTGTACTTGACTGTGTGCGAGTGGCCCAGCGATGCCTCCAAGGTCATCGTCTTCGGCTTCAAGTTAGACGCAGGGACAGGGGAGGCTGCGTTTGGGTGGGCGTGGGCTGCAGCCAGCCCCAGGTGTGGGCCAGGCAACTGAGGGTGTGCTGTTCCCCAGTACCCGCTCCGCCAACGGGATGCTCATGAACATGATGATGATGAGTGATGAGAACCACCGGGACATCTACATCAGCACCGTGGCTGTGCCGCCGGCGGGCCGCTGTGCTGCCTGTCAGGATGCCAGCCGGGCCCACCCAGGTGAGTGGGCTGGAGGCCTGTGGGCATGGGCCACCTGTGCCACCTGCTCCCCAGCCCTGGGGCCGCTTTTGAGCCTGGTTGGTGTGTGTTGCTTCAGGTGACCCAAGCGCCCAGTGCCTGCGGCACGGCTTCATGCTGCACACCAAGTACCAGGTGGTCTACCCTTTCCCCACCTTCCAGCCCGCCTTCCAGCTCAAGAAGGACCAGGTGGTGCTGCTTAACACCAGCTACTCCCTGGTGGCCTGTGCCGTCTCGGTCCACTCAGCAGGTAGGCTCTGGGGTCTGAGAACAGGCCCAGTGTGTGTGAGCCTCTGGGCATGCTGTCCACATTCTGCAGGGTCACACAGCCAGGAACTGGGAATGCTGGGTCTGAACCCAGCCCTGGCCCACCACAGGGCTGTTCACTCCAACTCTCAATAGGGCTGGGATGTCCCATATCTGAGTTATCCACTGCGGCCGCCTCCAGGAGCCACTTAGAATGTGGCTTGTGTGACTGAGGAGTTGAGTTTTTTTATTATATCTAGTTTGAGTTATTTTAAGTTGAAGTAGCCACATGTAGCTGGTAGCTACCACACACAGCAAAGCGCTACCATCTCTTACAAAGAGTGCTTGATGGTCAGATGGCCAGCTCACCTCTTTGGTATCAGAGAAATGCCAAGGAAAATGCCAAGGGACAGGATCTGCCTTGACAGAGTGACACATATTAGGAAGCTGGATGATGCCACTGGCTGGCAGCGACAGGGCCCTGGGGATTGCATGGGAGCTGAGGGCGACTGGAACCTGGCAGCTCTGCGCCCAGGTCTCCCTCTGGGAGATTCTCACCAGGTCCGTAAGGGGCATGTCCAAGGCTGTGGAGGAGAAGCTGGGACTGCTTGACATCCATCCCTGGGGATTGGGGAAGTAGGAGGTGGCAGAGACATCCCATGGAGCACCAGTGACAGCTCCAGAGTGTACGTCTACAGAGCACATGTTGAAGACATGCTCAGATAAGAGGGCACTTCAACAGGTTCCTGGAAAAATAGAATTAAAAAGATAATACAAATCTTTCCATGAACTTTTTGAAGTTCCCTCATACAGCAAAGACACAAGGGATCTATACCCAGATACCACTTATGTATAAATTAAAAATAGGTTTCATATAACGACAAGGTCATGGGTTTGGATCCCTATACTGGCTAGCCACCAAAAATAAAAATAAAAGCTTTCAATTTTGCAAGAACACAGTCAAATAAAAAGATACCCATTAAATATCCATTAAAATGGTTGCCCCCAGGGGAAGGAGGTGAATAGGCAGGATTAGATGTATATAACTAAGCCTAAAAGAAGTAAGGGGCCAGGGCACCTGTCCCTGGACACATCCAGGGGTCTTCCGTCCATCCCTCACCTGTGTCGTGATGGTGAGCACTGCCTCTCACCAGGGCTTGGTCACCTGGTTGTTGGCCGTGAGCCCCCAGCATGCTAGGCCTGGACAGGATCGCCACACCCCTGCCCGCACGGCCGTGGGCCCTGGTAGGAAGGACCACATCAGAGCAGACGGGAGTCAGCTGTGTGCGCCCAGCCCAGGGAAGGGCCTGGTTGTGGGTGTTAACACTTACCTCACCCTAGGAGAGCACTTACACAGAGGGATACTTTTTCCTCGGCCATTTTCAACTTTTATTCCCCTCCCTGCCGGAAGTGCCAGCACTTTGGCAGACAGGAGCCTAGACTTACATTATCTCCCGGTGTGACCTTGGCCAAGTTCCTCTCTCAGCCTCAGTCCAGAAACACAGCCCTCTCTCCCAGGGTTGCTGGTGGGGGCTCAAAGCAGGCCTCATGTGGGGCCAGCCACAGTGCTGCTGGGTGAACGTGCCGGGGGGACGTTCCTCAAGGGGGACCTGGTCTCTAGATAGAGGCTGTGGGTCCAGCTAGTCTGTGCCCACACCGGTCTGGCTGGTGCTGGGAAGGATGGAGGGCTATGTAGTGAACTCTCTAACTTACTTATGTGGCTTTTATCTGTCTTCGCTGCAGACTGTCAGCTCCCTGGGGGCGGGGGTTTTGTCTGTCTTGTTTGCTCCTGTGTCCTCAGCATGTGGCATACCATAGATGCTCAAGAATGAGGCTTGAATGTGTGTGTACACGTGTGTGCGTGGTATGTGCATAAACATCTTTTTCCCTTCTGGGTGTATCAAACTGATCTCAGCATGGGTAAATCTCCTGGAAGGGTCTCTTCAAGGTGGATTTCTAAGAACTCAGGGCAATGAGGGAGGTTGGGAGGGTGTCTTGGACTTGAACTTGAACTTGCTTATTGACCCCTCCTCCCACCTCCATCACCTTTTTTCTTCCAGGTGACAGCAGCTTCTGCCAAATCCTGTACGACCACACAACCTACCCCCCGGTGCCTCCCAGCCCCCCTGGACCCCAGAACCCAGAGGTGCCCCCTTCCCTCCCCAGCCTCTGTCCTGAGGCTGCCCCAGCCCAGCCCTCTGACACCCCCGAGCCCTCACCTGCCATCGCCAAAGCCAAGGAGTTTGTGGCCGACATCTTCCGCAGGGCCAAAGAGGCCAAGGGTGGGATTCCGGAGGAAGCCCGGCCACCACCCTGCCCAGGGCCCTCAGGCAGCCACTGCCGCCTGCAATCTGAGCCCCTAACCCCATGTGGGGAGGCGGCGCCCCGGGACAGCCCCCCTGCAGCAGAGGCACCTGCTCCCGAGCCTGGCTACATCAACTACACCAAGCTGTATTATGTGCTGGAGTCCGGCGAGCGGACAGAGCCAGAGGATGGTGAGCAGGGAACCCACTCAGCAGGCCAGACCCCAGGAGGGGAGGCCGGCCCAGAGGGGGCCTTGAGGCCTCCTATCGCCCCTACCCCCACTTCCTGCCTCCCCAGAGTTCGAGGATGACAAGATCTCCCTGCCCTTTGTGGTGACCGACCTCCGTGGCCGCAATCTGCGGCCCATGCGGGAGCGGACTGCCGTCCAGGTTGGTGCTGGGTGGTGGGCAGGCCGAGGAGCAGCCCCGGGGAGCCTGCTGGGTGGCGGCTGGTGTGATCCTCCCCTACCTGTCTGCCCACCTGCCCATAGGGTCAGTACCTGACAGTGGAGCAGCTCACACTGGACTTTGAGTACGTCATCAATGAGGTCATCCGCCACGATGCCACCTGGGGCCACCAATTCTGCTCTTTCAGTGACTATGACATAGTCATTTTGGAGGTGGGCCCAGGGAGTGGGGCAGGGTGGGTCCAGGGCCTCCACCACTCGGGGGGTCACCCTCAACTGCTGTCACCATCCACCCCATAACTGCCCAGGTCTGCCCAGAAACCAACCAGGTCCTCATCAACATTGGCCTGCTGCTCCTGGCATTCCCGTCCCCCACTGAGGAGGGCCAGCTTCGGTGAGTAGACAGGGACCCCTGCCCTTCCCTCGCCCGGAAGGGGCCACATTCAGGCACTTCAGTGTGGGTCAGTGGGCATGTGCCAAAACCTGGATTGGCCACTCCATTACTGCTTCAAAGACAAAAGCCCCGCAGGGTAGCCTGGGTCCTTGCTCAGTGACCCAGTTGTCCCACCCCCTTTCTCCTCTGTCTCCCTTCTGCAGACCAAAGACCTATCATACCAGCCTCAAGGTGGCATGGGACCTCAACACAGGCATCTTTGAAACAGTCAGTGTGGGTGACCTCACTGAGGTCAAAGGGCAAACCAGGTGAGGTAGGGCCAGGGGTGGGGCTGGGGTGGGGGGTTAGACCCTGAGAGCCACTAACTGCCTCACCTTTCAGTGGCAGCGTCTGGAGCTCCTACCGCAAGAGCTGTGTGGACATGGTCATGAAGTGGCTGGTGCCCGAGAGCAGCGGCCGCTACGTCAACAGGATGACCAACGAGGCACTGCACAAAGGTGGGGCTTGGTGACCCAGTGGTGGGCAAAACCGAGGTCCTCACTGGCAGGGACACTGGCCCTTCCCCAGGCTCCAGGCCAGCCCTGAGCAGGCGCTGATTCATAAGTGTTGGCTGAATGGACGAGAAGGCTGGACACTATTGGAAAGGGGGTGGGGGGAGGGCAGCCTGGGGGCCAGCTCGGACAGGGCCTGGCAGTGGTGGTACCTGGGAACCTCTAGCCTGTCTCACTCAGACATTTATCAGGCGGCTGCAGGCTGGAGATGGAGATGAACTCAGAAAGGACCCTGCCTTTTGGAACCTCCTGGGCTCAAGTCAGTGGGGGTGGCTGTGGGGCCTGGACAGGCAGTGTCTCCACAGCTGTGTCCCACCCTCTCCACAGGGTGCTCACTAAAGGTTCTGGCAGACAGCGAGCGATATACGTGGATTGTGCTGTGAGGGCCCGGCCACCCTGGACACTGACTCCAACTACCTCCGCGGCCTGGGAGCTGGCTGCCTTCCTGGGCTGGCCTCCTCCTGGCCGGCCAGCCAACCACCACTAGTGTTAGGCTGCGGGAAGGGGGCTGGGCGGGGCAGTCCCTGGTGGCCTGAGAGTCTGGACGCTTTTTATTTATGCCTATTTAAGTTGGGAAGGGGCAGTGGGAAGGAGTCCCCTGCCCCACCAGCCTCGAGCGCCCGCCTTTACCCCAAGCTGGGCACAGGCCCTCCATCGTTGTGATTTGCCCTCTTCCTCAGCTACAGGCGTGGACTTTGCTCTCGGGGAGGCCAAGCAGACCCCCCTGTTCTTCCCATGCACCCCAGCCTCCCCCTCCCAAGGTGGGAAACCTACTTTGTTCCTCTTCATGTAATAAATGTTTTATTTCTGAGCCTTGCCGACATCCTGTTACTGCAGCCTAGAGCCCCCAGTCCCAAGGCCCCCACCAAGGCCCAGCAAGTCAGCAGTAGGCAAATATCACAGCGTAATTTATTGTGTTTTAAGAAAGACTACAAAAAGGTAGAAAACAGCTCGGCACACTAAACTACCACATGTGTGGACACTTTCACCGCTGGGAGAGGGGAGGCCCCGTGGGCATGGGGGAGTGCGCAGGGCCACCCCAAAAGCTGTAGCACGCGGAGCACACAAAATAGTGATTTCTATACAATAGGTCAGATTTTCCTTTTTTTTTTCTTTTTTCTTGTTTTTTTCTTTGCCATAAACATCTCACAGGTTGAAAACACTGAGAAAACTGGAACAGATAAGGCCATGATGGTTGGAAAAAAACCCAACAAGTTACCGACTCCGCTCAGGCGGCGCTCACAAATCGCACAATAGTCAAGGGGGGTTGCACGGGAGAAGCACAGTCTCCAGGAAGAGTAGGAGCGCGGAGAAGGTTCCATTACAAACCAGCGGCGCATGGGGTGTGGGGTCTTGGAGCTGTGGAGCACCCAGCCCTGGCTGGGGTAGGCGCGGGCACTTCCCGGCCCCGCAGCCTGCGGCTCTTTGGAAACTGGAGGCCGTGCCCCTTGCTGCCCTCCCCCCAGCCAGGTAGGCCAGTGCTCCCATCTCAGGCTGCCAGGGCAAGGGAGGGCCCAGCTCTGGAGAAGATGTGACACCCACGGACTTAATTGCACTTAATACCAAGAAGGGGGAAGCAGTGGAGTTGCTGGGAGAGGGGTCCCGGGGGTGCTGCTGACAGTGGGGGTCCCCAGGTGATGCCCACCTGCGCCCACCTGGGGCTCAGGGCTGGGCCCAGGACAGGCTGTGCAAAGCCAGCGAGCTGAATAATTTAACGGTTCCGCAGGGGAGGGGGCCTGCCTGCCTGCCCCCGGGGTGGCAGGAGGGCAGGACTGGGGGAGGGGGATGCTGTGGTCTTCTGGCCGAGGGACCAAGCTAGCTGCCCCATGGGGCACCTGGGTACAGCGGCGGCGGGTCCTTAAGGCACGTCTTTTGTGTCAGAGTTTGCAGCTGCGGGTCCGCCCAGCCCTGTGATTGTGCCGGCCCCATCTGGAGATGGGGTCCCCCTGCCTTCCCAGCCTAGGAGGCTCCCTCCCCGCCCTGGCCGAGGCTGGAGCGGTGACAGCAAAGCCACGGAAGCTGAGGGACCCCGGCATGGAGGG
>NW_007726329.1:320335-332098 GCF_000696425.1 Galeopterus variegatus
GGTGGGCGGGGCGGGGGAGGCCGAGGGCTTAGCTGGAAGGCAGTGCCTGCACGAAGAGGCCGCGCGCGTCAGTCCGCGCCAGCTTGGCCGGCGGCTCCAGGGTTTCGGGGCCCAGCGCGGGTGACTCGCTGCCAGCCGCCAGCGAGATGTCCTGCGGCAGATCATCCTCGCTCTCCTCCTCTTCTTCCTCCTCCTCGTCTGGGGCACACGGATCACGCCCGGCTCAGCGCGGGGCGGCGGCTCCCCGGGGCCCCCGCCGGCTCCTCCTCCACCCTAGACACCCTAGCCACCGCCCCCCCGGACCCCGGCACTGGGTAGGGACACGCCCCGCCTACCTTTGTCTGGGTCCAGGGAGTTCAGTGAGGTGGCCAGGTTGGCGAACTGGAGGAAGGGGAGAAGAGAAAGGGTGAGGGTCCCGCCTCCCGCCGCCCTGCCCGCGCCCTCAGCGCCCCGCCTCGCACCTCGCCCATGACAGCGATAGGGGTCTCGCCCTTGGCCTGTGCCACGCGGTGCTCGATCAGGTAGTACATGTACTCGTCATAGAGCAGCCGAATGAGGTGGAAGGAGCCGAAGCTGGCAGCGCTGCGCAGGGTCAGGTCCCGGATCACCATGGAGCTGGGAATGGAAAAGAGACCATCAAGCCAGGCCCAGCCCCTTGCCCCCATTCCCGGCAGTAATGCCCCCAGGCATCAGGCAAGCGCAGCAACCCGGGCTCCCTCTGGCATCCATCACTAAAAACCGAAGCCCCCCACCTTCGAAGTCATCTCCAAGGAGGTGGAGCCCCTTCTCTGCCCCGCCCAGGGAGGCGGGGCTCGCCTGGGCCCCACCTGGAGAGTGGCCTTCTCTGGTCCCCCCCCCCAGCCCTCCAGGGAGGCGGGACTCGCCGGGCCCCACCCGGGGGAGCGGCCTTCTCTGACCCACCCACCAGAGAGGCAGGGACATCATGGCCCCATCCCAGGGAGTGGCCCTCTCTGGCCCCGCCCCGCACGCCGGATCCCGCGGCGCGGGCGCGCACCTGTAGAAGGACCACTTAAGGAGGAAGAGCTTGGCGGCCTTGGGGAAGCCGGCGCTGCCCTGGTAGGGTTTGAGCACCTGGCTCACAACACCGTCCAGCCAGGCCGCCCACTGCTCCAGCGAGTTCTGCTGCTGCAGCGTCACCTTGAAGTCCTGCTCCAGCCGCTGCACCACTCGGTCCTCGCAGCGGCACACCCACGAGGCCTGCTCCTGGGGCACAGCGGGCGGGGATGCCCGAGGCTCAGCCGCCGCAGCCCTGGGCCCGCCCCGCTCGCACCTGCACCGCCCCGCGCGCACCTGAACGTTGGCGAAGTCCACGCGGTTGAGGTCGCTCAGCATCTGGTTGATCTGCGCGGTGTTCTGCAGCACGGCCCGCGCCGCCTGCGCCAAGTGGTTGAGCGATGTGTAGCGCCGTAGCGTCTGCGCGAAGGCGCCGGCTGCTGCCACCTGCGTGCGGGACCATGGGGCTTGTGGCTTCCGCGGACCCCCTTCTTCCCCCGCCCCGTGCCCCACCTGCTGCCACCTCTCTTTAGTCTCAGTTTACTAAAAAAGGAGGGTTATGCCTGGCTGCTTTTGTTGGGAGACCAAGGGGTCGAGATTTTCAAACTTTGGGTATTCACCCACTGGTTTGAATCAAAAAATCACCTTATCGTCTTCTGACTGGTATTATTACTTTTAATGCAAGAACACAATAGAAAATAAGGACCACCCAGAAAGGGCAAGCATAAGCTTTTGTTTCAATTACTCTACACTCCAGTCTCAGCTCCAGGAGGGCAGGGGTTTTGTCCTTCATGCTGGACACAGTAGGTGCTCAATAAACGCGTGTTGAGTGAACAAATGAATACACGGGTCTGGCCAGTCCCTTTGAAGAGCTTCTCCTCTCTCCACAGGCCCCGCCCCCTCCCACCCGGGGGAGATTCCTCTGACACCCACTTCTGTTTAGCTGTCTTGTTAACTTTTTTTTTTTTTTGGCCCAAGAGCAAGCACATCCCATGTAATTTCCCACATCTAAGTAGTCAGCATGCAGCATTGATGAAGAGGGCTATTATTCTATTATAGATGATGTTGCCTTTTTTAAAAAAGGTTTGATCTATTCTGAACGCCTAAAGCACTTTCTATCTAGGCTGTCTGAAGAGAACTACTGGAAATTTGCATTCATTTTTTTTTTTTTTTTTTTTGCCTTTTTTCGTGACGGGTAACGGGATCGCAACCCTCAGTGTCGCGCCCATACCGTGACCGGCAACAGGATCACAACCCTCGGTGTCGCGCCTGCACGGCGCTCAGCCAGTGAGCAGACCAGTTTCTATATGGGATCCGAACCCTCGGCAGGAGCGCCACTGCGCTCCCAAGCGCCACACTCTACCGAGTGCGCCACCAGGCCGGCCCTGCATTCGGTTTTTAATAATGATGCTATGTCGAGTACAAAAACCCTACAAAGCAGTTGCATTTCAGAAGTGGGCAGTCGAGAAAGCAGGTTTCTTCAGAGCTCTCTCTGGGATGGATGAAGACCCACCTTACCCTCGTGCATGCACGTCATCCCCAGAACAGGTAACGGGACAAATCTTACTGCCCTATAGAGGAGAGGAGACCGAGGCCCACAGCCAGGAGGAGCTGGGCAGTGAGCCCACACGCCCTCACCTTCACCCGCAGCATCTCCTCGGGGATGTTCACCATGGCGTGGGTGAGCCAGCTCTCCAGGCTCTTGGCAAAGTTTCGGATCGCTTGGGTCAAGGCACCTGTGGGCAGTGGTAAGGGCTGGTCAGGGCAGGAGGTGGTACATTCGGGGTAGGGGGTGGGCGCGGTGGCCCAGCACTCACTGGGGATGGGCCGCAGCACGTCGGGGATGAGGATCTCCACCAGGCCCTGGTATAGCACGTTGTCACAGTGCTTGGTCCACTGGAGCACAGGCTCGAACTTGGAGAGGAGCACCAGGCTGGCCTTGGGCAGCCGCTTCTCAGCCTCGTCGTGCCTGTAGGCACCCGTCCCACCCCAGGGTCACAGGAGCACTCCATAGTCCTGCACCCAGGGTCAGAGGACACAGGCACGCACGTCCTGCCCCACACCCCTGGGTCAGGCAGGCACTCCCTGTCTCCTGAAGATTCCTGGGGTCAGGCTGGTACAGGCCCCAAGGCCCTAAGGGTCAAGTGGGGATCCTATACCCTGCATCCAGGGGTTAAATGGGCACAGGAACCCACCCACTCCAGGGAGGAGATGGTGCCCTGCCCTCATGCCCAGGCTCCGGAGGGCTCGGCTGAGCTTGCCATCCCAACCTCTGGGTATCAGATGGATACACACACACTCTGAGGGTCAAGGCCATGTACACCCCACTCCTGGGCATCTGACTTGTGTGCACCTGGGGGTCATGTCCTCCCCCCCTTGCCCCATGGGACTCACACGGCCAGTGGCGGCACCTCGCTAGGCTGGCTGAGGTTGTACCTCCAGAAGGTCTTCCACAGCGTCTCCACCAGAGTGAACTGCAGGTTCACCATGACGTCGACAATGGCCTGTTGAGGAGGCTGGACGCTCAAGGGGCTTTGGGGGCAGTGTGGCCCTCCCTCACCCGTGGCCAAGCCCCTGTCCCGCCCCTACCCCACACTGCCCTACCTCACAGTGTTCCCGGTACAGGACCTGGAAGGCCTTGATGTCCCCCGGCCCAACGCCCTCGGGCAGCACTTTGCCCTGGAGGTCGAGTTCTGTGAAGTCAGGGAGGCTCCGAGAGGCATCTGGGGGGTGGGGGCACAATGAGGCCCTTTGTCCTCCATCTGCATGCCCCTGAGTCTCCCCCGGGATCATATCAATTTGTCACCACTTTCCCACCAAGTATAGGCCCCCCATGTACAGCAGGCTGAGGGTGGGCAAGCACCTGGCTCAGGGTCCCGGGACAAGGAAGACCTGAGAGCCTATGCTCCCCCCACCACAGAGAACACGAGGGGCTGTGAGCCCACACGCCCTCACCCGTGTGGGCTCTGCTTGCCTGCTCATGGTGGCCCTGGGCTGGGCCTTGGGATGTGGGCCTCTGAGTCCCCTACCTCCACCCACCTGACCAGGGTGCAAGCCCCAGGGCCCAGGAAGGCCCACAGTGATGCTGCCCTGAGCCTGGGGGCCCCAGGTGGGGAGCTGATCATGGACAGTCACCATAGGGATGCCCCTGGACTCTACGAGGAATGTGCTCACCCTTCCCTCAGCTCCCTGGCACCTATGGGGAGAGACTGAGTGTCTAGGCCTTGTGGGCAGGTGAGTGCCAGGAAACAGATCACCATGCAGTCACCATCATGGACATGTGGCTGGCATGTGCTGTGTTCCTGGGGTTAACTAGTTTATGTTAGCATCATTTTGCCTCATTTTCATTGATTATTCTTTTTGCTTGTCTTTTTTTTTAGAAGTTTCTAGAAGAAACACGGGTACCACCCATGTGCCATCTTGGTAAGCAGTCCTAACCACACAAACACTACGAGGACAGCCAGATAGGTGAGGGAGCGGCTCTCACCAGGGCTCATGAGGGAAAAGAACCTCCCTGTTATGCCTCGGACTAATGATTCACATGGACCATCCAAATAACCGTGTCTGTCCGGATGGAATTTGGGATCCCAGGCAGGATAACAGGGGCTTAACTTTGGGGCTCAAAAACACAGAAATACTTCCCATGGAAATGAATGGAAATCCACTTTGGAGAGGGTTTCTGGGGACTGAATTGTCACCATGGATGGAGACTGTGACGTCTTGCCACACTCTGCTGATCCTGTGACACCTTGCCAAGCCCTCCCCTGCTCAGAGGCTGCCTGCCACCCAGCTTTGTGAAGGTGGCACGGACCGGCTGCACATTCTCCTGGGGCCACAGACCCCTCTGCAGCCCTGCTCCACAGGCCAGGAAGCTCTCACCCAGGAACTGCTGGTACTGCTGGACCTGGGCACTGATGTCCGACAGCCCCGTGGTCTGCTGCTGCCCCACGGCCACACCATTGGTCATTCCCTCCATCTTCTGGATGGGCTTGAGCCTGGAGGAGAAGGGGCAGGCAGCCGGGGGGTGGGGGATGGGCTGGCTGGGGAATGAGCCAGCTGGGTGGGGACGGGCTGGTCAGGGGTGGGGGGCCAGGCTGTGTGGTGTGGGACTAGCCACTGTGCCCTTCCCCACCCACCCCTCATGTCTGGCCCTGCCCTCCTACCTCTGCTTCTGCGAGAAGGGCTGGCCTCGCATGGCCATGTGCTGCTGGTCCTCCATCAGCCGCAGCAGGGGTGAGCTGGCCTTGATGCGCAGGCCATAGTAGTGGTACTTGGAGTTGCCCCTGGGAAGGAGGTGAAGGGTGAGGGCTGGGCTGGGGGCCGCCAGCAGGACACCAAGAACACACCACCCCTGTCTCCTCTCCATTAGGTGGCTGAATGGAGAGACCCCATCCTGCAGAGCTGGGGGTGCTATGCTCAGGAAGCCCAGGGGCTGTGGGTGTCAAGAGAAAGCTAGTACTTCGCCCAAAGCAAAAAATTCAGAGTGATCAGAAACAAGAGAAATGAGCCACATGGAGGCACGATGGGGGTTGCTAAACGCTAAGGAAAAAAGTTAAGCAGGGAAGGAGGGTGAGGACGGATGTCTGAGTAAGGAGGCAAGGAAAAGCGCACGAGGTAGAGGCCCTGGTGTGAGAGCGGGCAGCTGTGTCAAAGGAGCCTCCAGGAGGCCAGCGGGGCTAGAGAGGAGTAAGCGAGGGCCCAAGAGCGGGAGCTGAGGCCTGAGACAAGTTGGGGTGGGGGTGAGCCTTGCAGGCCGGGGTGTGTCCTTTGAGCCCAGGGGCTGCTGGGAGCAGGCGGGAGGGCCCCACCTGGTGCCAAGGCGGCGGGTCCGCAGGCCCATGAAGACGGAGCGGATGAGCTTGCCGAAGGAGGCGGCGTTGACGGGCTCCAGCTTCTGCTCCTGGCAGTGCAGCAGGTAGTGGCAGTAGAGGGTGCTCCGCGGCAGGCTCACGCCCTCAGCAGTCTCATAGTTGTCCAGCAGCCACTGGACCTGGGGCCAGACAGAGGACAGCAGAAAACCACTAAGAATCACTTCTGTTTCTCCAGTGCCTGCTCCTAAGTGTTCTGTATCTATTTCCCGTTGTGATCGTGACCGCCACAACATAACGCCCGTCATATCGCAGTCCCCCCCTGGGAACTACATCCCACAGAGCTCTCTAGAACTGTACTGTCCAATAGTCACTCCATGCAGGATTTAAAGACAAATTTATATTCATTTATGCTGAGTGATAAAAAGCCAATCTCCAAAGTTCCCATGGTGTAGGACTCCATTTGTAGAACATTCTGGAAATGATAACATTATAGAGACGGAGAACAGATTCGAAAGACAAATTTATATTCATTTATGCTGAGTGATAAAAAGCCAATCTCCAAAGTTCCCATGGTATAGGACTCCATTTGTAGAACATTCTGGAAATGATAACATTATAGAGACGGAGAACAGATTCGTGGTTGCCGGGGGCTAGGGATGTTGGGAGGGAGGTGGTGGGGTGACTATCAAGGGGTAGGTAGCAGTTGGGAGATCTCTGTGGTAATGGAAGTTTCTATATTTTGATTGTGGTGGGTGGTCTCTCAAGTGCACACATGCAATAAAAAGATATAGAGTTAACACGTCAGTTTCCTGGTGTGCATACATAAAACGTAACTAGCAGGGTAACCCTGGTGAAGGAGATACAGGGACCTCTCTGAACCACTATTGCAGCTTCCTGTGAATCTACAATTATTTCAAAATAAATAGTTAAAGACAAGAACTCCTCTCAGTTCCTCAGTGACCCCAGCCACACGCCAAGCACTCAATAGCTTTGTGTGGCTGAGGCTCCTGCACTGGGCAGCACAGAGCGATCTCCCTTATCAGAGAATGTTCCATCGAACGGTACTATTCTATGTTTTTGAACTGTGGGTGAGGACCACCCCAGTTAGGTGGGTCACGACCAGAATTTTAAAAAATAGACTGGAAGCCATGCTGCATGGGTGAGTAAAGGGAGACCACCCAGGACCACCAGGCCCTGACCTACCCATGGTCACATAGTTGGCAAGGGGCCCGGTTGGGGTTGGAATCCAGGGCTGCTTAAGTGACACTGTGCGGCCACCTCTGGGCAGAGGGAGGTATGGTGCCTGCCTTCCAGACAAAGAACCTTGCTCCGGGCAGCTCCTGCCGTGGCAGTGCCTGTCTCTCTCCCCTCACTATCTACCCTCTATCAGCAGTTGTAATCAGAATAGACCACACTTCTTTGAGCACTGCTCTAAGAACTTTGTGCATATCAGCTGAGGCCCAGAGAGGCTGAGTAACTTGTCTGAGGCCACACAGCACAGATTTGATCCCAGGCTACCTGCATGTGAGCACTTCCACACTAGGTGACACAGGCTCCTGCGAATGGTGGCTGGCAACCCCCATCACAGACTGGGCATGTAGTGCCCACCACCACCCTCTCTGCCCAGGGGCTCCCCACTGCCTGCCTCATCTGGCACCCGCGTCGGGGCACTTACCGTGGCTGGTGAGGCACGGGTGGTGTGGGAGTAAGACTGGCTGGCACTGCCCAGCATGTAGCCGCCTTGGATCACGTAGGTGCCTGCTCCACTGCTGCTGCTGCTGCTGCCACCACTGCCACCCCCGCCACTGCCACCACCTCCCCCGCTGCCGGTGCCAGCGCCACCACTGTTGCTGGCCCCACCCCCGCTGCTGGTTGAGCTGGCGATGACCTGGCTGCCGGACACGTACATGGGCACGGAGCCGCTGCTGGCCACCGCCTGAGAGGTGGCGGGGGTGCTGACCTGGGTGGCTGTGCCTGCAGCCTCATAGTAGCTGGTGCCCGCCGTCTGCGTGTACAGCGGCGTCTCAGGGTAGGGGTAGGTGCTGGAGCGGCTGGGAAAGAAGCAGATGCGGGGGGTGGTCAGGGGGATGAGAGCTGGGTAGCTGAGGGTCACAACTGAGGGGAATCCTGCAGGGGGTGGGGGGTCCCAGGAGGGGACTGGGGAAGCAGCAGCCCCAATGCACAAGGATTTGATCCCAGCATTCACCTACAATGAACTGAGTACTGTCCTCAGTGCCTGATGGGCAATTTTTCATTTAATTGTCAAAGCAACCTTCTGGCTGGGGAGTAACCATCCCCAATTCAGAAGGGCTAGGTAACTTGCCACAGGCCATACATGTCACTCAATCAAAAACAAATTATTGCACACCTACTGCGTGCTGGGCACTGTTCTAAGCACTGCAGACACAGCAGCAGATGAGACAGGAGAGCCCCACCCCCGGGGAGCTGAGGTTCCAGTTGGGGAGACCGACCAACTGCAAAGGTACATCAAGGTTGTCGCAGAAGCTGGCGCTTACTTGAGAGGTAAAAAGTGTGAGGGGGGGCAGTGCTGGGGGAAGGGGGTTTTGACTGGAGATGTCCATCAAGAACGTAGAGGTGGTTCCCCTCGACCAGCTACCTATCCCTCCCTGGAGAGTTCTCCTCCAGCTGTCCCTGGAAACACACCACATGATGCAGGCTGGAGACTGTAAATTGTAGCAAGAGAGTGAACAACCAGGGACCATCCTTAGGAGGCTGTTAAATAAAGGAGGACGGAATCCTAACACCAAGGGCAAGGGTTTGGATTCCCGCACCGACCAGCCACCAAAAAATAAAAATAAAAAAATCACATAACATTAAAAGTTAAAAATCCAGAAGAGTAGCGAGGCCAGTTGGGGTGGCCTGGCTCAGAAGGTACCACTGGAGCAGACTCTGGAGGAGGCAGGGGGAGGGAGCCTTGGGGGCCTCTAGGAGAAGTAACAAGGAGAGGGAGTTGGGGAGGAGTGGTGGGAGGCGTGGAGGCATGGTCACCATTGGACGCCAGGGTCTAGCTCTCCATCATTGTGTCCCGACCCACATCTACCACACGGAGTGACACTTGACCTGAGCAGATGCCCTCCCTTCTCCCAAGTCTTGATCACAGTCGGCTCTACCCTGCACGGCCAGAGCCCAGCCCTGCGCCCAGCATGCAACACATTCTCCAAAACAACATTGCTTTGGTAGGTATTTGCTGACTGACTGAATAAATGAATGTGTGTGTCTCTGGATGTGCCGTGGGCAGGGATGGAGGCTGAGAGGGGCTGTGGCTTTGGCCAGGGTAAGGGATCCAGGCTGGCAAAGGGCTGGGAATCCACCAGAAGGGAGACAGAAGGTACAGTCAACACCAGGACTGCCCCCCAAGAACGTAACGTAGCGGGAGACTGTGATAGCAACGATGAACCAGGAGCAATCACACACTACAATCAGAGGGAGAGACTCAGACAGAAGCAAGGGAGAGGCGCTACCAGGGAAGGCAGAGGAGCTAGCCCAGGACCTCAAGGCCTGGGTTCGTGGCTGGGCTCTGCTTCTATCAACGCTGGGGGGCCCTCAGGGGCCGGTCTCCACCTTGGAATGCCCTCTCTGGTCCCTACTTTGGCCGAGTACACAGTGAAGAGACTGGTGGCATTGAAAATAAATCAATGGAACTGTGAGGTAGCTATGCTGTGGACCTGGCCCATGCCCCACAGGGTCAATTGGAACATGGTGCTCTGAGCTTATCCAATCCCAACGTTGTGCCCCCAAGGACAGGAGGCAGGGTGAAAGAAGACAACTAGGCAGATGCTAAGAAAACCACGTGAAACTTCTAGAAACTAAAAGAAGAGCAGTAACTATAGTCCTGGAATTATTACTGTGGGGTATTGGAGAGGGAAGGTGGCATGTGGAGGGTCCCTGGACTGAAGTCGACCCACACACAGGGATGTTCATGCTGCACTGCCATGTGCAGTACCAGGGAAAGGAAATACCTCCGTGTCACTGGGTGGGGACTGGCTACATCGTTCCTGCTGCATCTGCACAGGACAGCACAGATGCTCCTTAACTTACAATGGGGTCACATTCCAGTAAACCCTTCTTAAGTTGAAAATATTGTAAGTCAAAAGCACGTTTTCAATTTGCGGTATTTTCAACTTATGATGAGTTTATCTGGACATAACCCTATCATAAGTCGAGGAGTGTACCGAATGGGTATTGCTCTCAAACATGGTAAAGTTGAAAAATCATAAGTCAAACCATCGTAATTCGGGGATGTCAATATTACAGAGAGGTCAAAGAGGGTGACTGGAACCCACATGGACAAATGGGAGAAGAGCTGGAGATACGTAGCCAGGGGAAGAAGTGACGGAAGAAGTGCTGATAACACCAAGGTCAAGGGTTCAGATCCCATTACCCGCCAGCCACCAAAAAAAAAAAAAGATATTGTCTCTATTTTTGAACAAAGAAAGAGGGTACTTTCTATTCTAAGAGTATCTCTGGCAGAAAGATGTACCTCAAGGAAATGTACCTGTGGGGTGGGGTTGGGGGTCAGGAGTGAACGAGTTTTTTTTCACTGTATAACATTTCCTATTCCTTAGACAATTTTATCCTGTAAAAAAAAAATTTTTTTTTTTTTTTTTTTTGCTAAAAACCAGGTGCATCTGATTCCAAAGCCCAAGGTCTGCTGGGATGCCTTTCCCAACCTTCTAGGGTTCCTCTGCTTCACCCCTTCCTGGTGGCTGCTGGTTGCCCCTGGAGAGTGCCCACCTGTCTGTCACCTGAGGCCCTGTAGGCTGGCTGCCCTGTTGGGGGCTGGGACTAGGGCCTGGTATCCTGGGAGCCCAGGGAGGGTCCTGAGCAGAAATGAGTCCCTCCCCCAGCCCTCCCTCCACTTACATGGCACTGGCCGTGTAGCTAGCATCTCCACCATCCACATACTGCACCTGGCTGGAGTACACGTGTGGGACGGGCACCTGCTGGAGCTGCTGCACCTGGATCAGGAGGAAGGGCATGCGGGGGGTCAGGGCTGGGCCAGCTTCACTGCCCCTGCCCCTAAAGGGCTGGTGGCTGCCCAAGCTCTCCCCTTGCCCACCTCCCCAGCTGGGAGGGGGCTCTTCTCAGCTCTCTGAACAACACACCCTGGATGAGCCGGGGGTCAGAGGCCCAGGGGCTGCGGAATCAGTAAGAGCTGTGCAAGGAAAAACCAGGACACTGTTTTCGCTGGCACAGCAAGGACGGGGCCTGACGGACAGCAGAGGGACCCCAGACAGGGTCCTACAGTGGGCGTGAAGACTGGACCACAGGGGCAGAGCCAAGCTCAGGGATAAGGAAATCGCTATAGAGCCAGAGCCTGGAACTACAATAGGGGCCTCAGGGGCGGGGCCTGGAAACCAGGCACGGGATGTTAGGGGTGGAGTCTGGGGCCCCGCTTTGTGCGACAGAACCTGGAATGACTGACAAGGGATTAGGGGCGGGCCTGAGTACCCCACCTCCATCCCTTAACCCGTCTGCAGGGGCGGAGCCTGGGACCTGGAACTGGCTCTGGGGGTCAGAGGTGGGTCCCCAGACAGACTGGCCGGACGGAGATGGGGTCTGCGGGGCTTGTGGGGCCTGGCGGGCAGCCCGGGCCGGGCGCCCCCGCCCCTGCCCGCCCGTTACCCCCCACCCGTGCGTCCGCCACCTACTTTGAGGGCCGTGGCGGCCGTGCCGAACACTAGCACCTGGGGGACTCTCTGGATCCTGACCCTCTGGTCGGGGCTGGCTCGGGCCGGGAGCCCGGGCAGTGGCTCGAGGACCACTTTCTGCTGCGGCAGGAGCAGGTGCGGGGGCAGCACGCCCACCAGCTCCACCCACTGCTCGGCGCCCAGCTCGTAACGGGGCGGCGGCGGCGGCCGGGGGCTGCCTAGCTGCGGGGCCTCGCAGCGGCACGCGGGCGGGAGCCTGCTGTACG
>NW_007726329.1:332335-352435 GCF_000696425.1 Galeopterus variegatus
CCGGGCGTGGGCGGCCGGGGCGGCGGCTCCGGCGGCGGCGTGGGCCGGGGCTCCTGCTGCTCTGCCTTCCTAGCGAGAAACTGACTGCCTGAGCTCTGGAGGACAAACAGAGATACTGGGGGGTCACCGGGGGCGGGGCTCCAGGCCTCCGCCGCCCACCAGGTTGCTGAGCGCACGCAGCAACCCGCCGAAGATCCCACCCGGTGGCTCGGGGAGGGGAGGAACTGATCCCGGGCCACGCAAGAAAGCAGCGGGATTGGAATCCAGATCTCTCTCTCAGCAAAACCTGGGCCCTGAGCTGCCAGGTGCTGGGAAGGGGGAGGATCCAGGGCAGGCAGATGTGCAGCCCACTGCTAGAGGTGGGGCCAGAAGGGGGCTCGGAGCCCTAAAGGCTCCAACTGCCTCGCCCCTGAGGGCCGCCTGGGTGGCTCCATTCCCTCCCTGCGGCCTCGGGGGCCTGCACTCCCAGCCCGGGACCAGCCCCAGTTTGCCCCTGCGGTAGGTAGGGGAGACACACACCTCTTGAGCCACGTGGACTGGCTGGAGCCCCTGCACGGTCAGCTGCTGCACCGGGCCAGCTTTGGGCGCCTGTGGAGTGGCCTGGACCACAGACCTCTGGGGAGGGAAAAGCAAGTGGGGCTATGGTAACCATGGCAATGATGGCGCCCACCCAGTCTGGCTGTAAGCGCCCCCCCCCCTTCACAGGTGAACTTCTGTAAGCCGCATGGCAGCCCTGTGAAAAAGAGGCCGCCACTTTCCAACCAAAAGGAAGAGCGGCTTTTCGCTGCCAGCCCAGTACCAAGCACCTTCTAAGTTCATTATCTTGTTGACATCCGGCACCACTTACAGATGCGAGAACCGGAGCTGGGCCAGGTGAGATTGCCAGGAAGTGGCAGAGCTGAGGGTTGAACCTGTGACTGACTAAGGAGGTCTCTGCTACCCACCCCTTCTCCCTACAGGCCCCCCACAAGTGTGCTAAGAACGGTGGATGATCTCTTGCTCCCCGCCTTCCACTGTCCTCACTGCAGTGCTGTTGCAGGATGCTGGTATTACCCTCAGGGCACAATGTGAGAGAGAGAGGCTGGGGTGGAGGGGGGCTGCTGAGTGGTGGGGCCAGCACTTGAACCCAGGTCTGGAGGTTCAGAGGGGCTCTGGTGCAGCACAAGGTAATACATGTGAATCCTTTGGGATGGGGTTTCTGTTTTCATCTGCGGAAGGGTCTATGGCTTTCACCTGGTTTTTCAAGGGGCTGGGAGCCCCTCAACTTCAGTAGCAACAACCAGATGGCAGACAGCTCCAGCCTCTTAACCTGCTCTGGCTGCTGGAGCTGGCGGCTCAGAGCTCAGCCTCCTCCAGAAGGCTGGCTGTGGATTTGGAGGCTGGAGCCCTTCCCTATGACCCTTATGGACAAGCTGAGACTTGGCTTTGGATTTTCCTCCAGGCAAATGCGCCCAGGGGCTAAGAAAGGTTTCTCAAATCTGTTCCCAGAAACTGCTGTGTGTTAGGCACCTTCCACAGAGTCTGAATTTTGTCCTCATATCAGCCCCCACTACCCCAGAGGATGCTGAGTCTGGAGAGATGCAGAGGTGCTTTCCAAAGGTGCAGGTGGCAGGCTGGGGCTGAACTCCCATGTGCTTGGCTCAGAGGCACAGCCACAGGAGGCTGCACAAGCTGCCCCTTGCCCCAGCCACTGCCCGCCTTGGCCTGGCACCTCTTGGGTGACGGGGACACTCTGCTGGACGCCATGGACCTGCAGCTGCTGCGGCACCGTGCCCGTGGGAGCCCCAGCCGTCTTGCTGGAGGAGCTGTTGGCCTGCACTGGTGATCGCTGCAAGGGAAGGAAATGCGGGAGCCTTGTTGGAACCAACTTGGGTCCTCTCTTGGGCACCCTGGCCCTAGCAAACCACCCTTCTTTGGAGGGCTGTTTGGGGAGGGCAGCAGCCAGTGGGGACGTGTCCTAATCACCTAGGCTGGTAACAGGCCGTATCCCAAGCATCCAAATGCCTGCAATAGCCTGGTCACCCCCCTCCAAGGCTGAGGGTGCAGCCCACAGATGCTGCTGGGGGGGCCATTCTCCCCAGCAAGGACAGCTGGGACTGCAGTCTCGGCTTGGGGGCCACCTGCTGTCTCTATAATCAGAGGGGCTGCAGCCCTGAGATGAGGAAGGTGAGGTGAGAGAAGCTTGGGCTGGGCCCTGGGGGTGGCTCCGAGATGGTAGGTGGTGCCCAGCACCTCTGAGGTTCTCCTGGGGTTGGTTCTGAAAGCTTACAGTAATGACGACAACAGCATCTAACGTGATGCTGGGCTCCCTTCCACCAGGGGCTACTCTGAGCGCTTTATGTTACTCACTGGACCCCAGAGCATCCCCACCTCCCAATTGAGGCAAACAGGGAAGGGACATGCCCAGGGCCACACAGCTGTGAGTGATGGAACACAGCACTGACTCCAGGCGCACTGGCAAGAGTCCCTGTGTTAATTCTGGGTCATGCTGCACCTTGGGCTGGAATTTTCACAGTGAGCTGAAGCGATTGATCCCATTGTTTTACACCTACAAAACTCTGGGCTCAGAAGGCTCCAAGGCCTGCCCAGAGTCCCAGATGAGTGAATGGCTGAGGTGGGCATCTGATCAGGAGCTCCGGATCTTGATGCCTATGCTCCAGGCCATCTAGAGCCTGCCTGCCTCCACACCCTGGTTGGTGTTTGTGGGTCCCCAAAATCCACCCTGTGGTCCAAGGCTTCCTGGAAGAGACTACCCACCCTGCAGAGGGAAGAGGAGCCCCCTCAGTTTCCTGGGATACAGCTCCCTGAGCTAGAATTGTGAGGGTCACCTCAACCCAGGGAAGAGGCCACCTCCTCCTCCTGGAGCAGGGATGCCCGGCTGCTCAGCTCAGAGCCATGGGGCCAGAAATCAGTGGGCAAACATCTGGTCAACAAGGGAATCAGGGCTGGGGGTAGGGAGGGCAGGGGGACTTTGGAGGAGAGGACCCAGGGAGCAGAGAGCCCCAAGTATACTAGGGTGGTACATGGCTGATCAGGGGAGCAAGAACTGGGGAGGATGGCCGACAGGGCCACCACCTACCTCAGGGGGCGAGTGCACCTGCTGGGTCCCATGGACTGTCAGGGAGACCTGGCCGCCCTTGCCACCTGGAGCTGTGCTCTGCACCACCAGACGCTGTGTGGGGAGAGCCTGGAGCGACAGGGAGGACAGATCACTGAGGACAGCCCGTGCAGTTTTACAGAGCGCCTGTGCAGTACAGGCGGTGTTCTGCATGACTCATGCCTGCTAGTTCATGGAGTTGCCCTGACAGCCCTAATGTGGCACAGTTACTGCCCCCACTTCACAGAGGGTGACACTGAGGCTCAAAACACCAAAGCGCTTGCTTTCCTGGTCCTGGAAGTGACAGAGTTTGTGTCTCAGGAGCCTGTCTCCACAGGCCATGTGGAATGTGCTCTCATCCTTAAAACTCGACAGCACTTTATCCAATTCAACGCTGTTCGATCCTGGGGGACAGACCACCCTGTGCTGGCTACGGGCTTTTGGCTCCAAATCCGGCCTTGGGCTCGCTGTTTTGAGGCATCATGGCTGGACCCACTAACTGCCTTCTTGACTACCAATCCTCACCAATCCCCAGGCTCTCTATTAAGATGACTCCCTCCCTGACTGATATGGTCTCACCCTGTGGAGGTGGCCACCCACAGCCAGGAGGTGGGGCAGCTCCTAGATGGGGAGTAAGGAGCCTGTGTCCTTGAACCTGGCGAGGGCAGATCCAAGCCAGCCACGTGATCTGGTCCTCCACCCGGGGGAGGCTGCAAGGGTCAGGGCTGGGTGCGGTGGCCTTACCTGCTGGGGCACCTGGATGTTGGTGAGCTGGAGGGGTGACACGTGGCCCGCCTTGGCCTGCACGCTCGTCTGGACCAGCAGTCGCTGCGGGGGCAAGGCAGAAGGAGCTGAGCCAATCTGGCCGCCCCAGGGAGGCTGGGCCTGGGTGGGTGGAGGGCAGCTGAAGTGCACATCTTGATAAGAACAGGTGAGCAGATGGCTCTGGCAGGAAGGCGGGGAGGGGAAGCACTGCCCCCGCCCCCCGCGGGGGGCTGTGTCCTACCTGCTGGGTGCCCTGCACCTGCTGAACCACTTGGGTGGGGACGCTGGTCTGGCTGGCTGTGGAGCCCGGACTGGCCTCTGACACGGTCTCGCTTGCCCGCATGGCACCTTCTGTGGGGAGAGGTCACTGGGTCAGCTCTGCCTACTGCCCCCACCCCCACCCTGAGCTTGAGCCTGTCTGGAGGGGAAGATACAGCCTGAAGCCAACCCCCAGCAAGGCCAGGCCTCTCCAAGAGTCTTGCCTGCCCCCTGGCCAGCCCTGACCACACCGGCAGGGGTCCACATGGCAGGGTGGGGTGGGGGCTAAGAAGACCAGCAGGATCCTTAACATCTGGAAGAAGCCCCCCAACCCTCCTTGTCTTACAGCAGGACCAGAAGGGGTGACTGAGAGGTCATGATGCCACAGAGGCCCAGACGGCTGGACCCCTTTTCCTGACAGACAGGATTTGTAAATTGACAGCCCTCCAAGGTCCTGGCAGCTCTGGGAGGACCAAGGCACTGAGGCCACCTTCCCTGGGCCAACCTCTGGCTTCCCAGGCAAGAAAGCTGGTCAGAAGAGTGGTCCCCAGAAGGCCTCACTGGCCTGTAGCCAAGTGGCTCCTCCCAGTCTCCCTGCCCTCAGTGGGGGGAGGGAGGGGCAACAAGGGGCTTGGAGCTGTGGGGACAGGTACTCACGCTGACAGGCAGCCGAGAAGAGGCAATCGTAGAACATGGTGCCCCCCCGCCTGCTACCCCTCCCTCTCTGTCTGTCTATCTGTCTGTCCAGGGGTGCCTGCCTGGCCGTCCTCACTCCTTGCCTGCCTCTGTAGGGACCACAGGGCATGCAGGCAGCTTTATACCCACAACCTTGGGGAGCTAATCCCCCCAGTTGATGTAGAGCTCCTGCCTGCCCACTTGGATAAACACTCCCCTCCCATCAGGCTGCGCCCTGCACGGGGCAGGGGCAGAGCTAGGGGTGAGGAAGGAGGCTGGTACCCGGAGATGCTATCAGGCAGGCGTAGGTCAAATTTCATGCACATCTTGCTGAGTGATTAACAGGGGCGCTGCGGGGGAGAGGGGAGAGTGTCCCCAAGAGGCACTGGCCAGGAGACCCCCACCACACCTGCGATATCATCTGTCCCATCCTCTCCATGTTACCTGGCCTATCCCCCAGTAGTTCTGGAGGCTGAGTGGGGGCTGAGTGCACCTGTCCTCCCTCCCCACACCATGATACCAGAAGGAGCCAAGGCCGCAGGCCCACCTTCCTGGTGGGACTCACCTGGGGGATACAGAGAGGTTATCCAACCCCTGCAGGACTGAAGGGCCATAGGCTAAGAGGGACAGAAGTGACAGTATTGGGCACTCATAAGGCTTCTGATGCACCAGGTGCTGCACTAGGCTCTTTCTGGGCAGCTGGAGACTGTGAGGGCTTTTATTACCCATTTTCAGATAAGGCAGCAGAGACTGGGAGAGAGGAAGTAACTTGCCCAAATCACCCAGCTGGAAACTGTCAGGCTGGGTCACAGGCCTCCTCTGTGCTCATGGGAATCTCACACCACATGTGGAACCCAGAATCTCTGGCCCTGCCTGGGCTGAGCCCCTGCGGGCAGTGGTGTGCCGAGTTGGGCACATGGGCACAGGATGAAAAGTAAGCTGGGTGTCTACACGGATACCTCTGGGTCCAGAGCACCCTAAGGTGGGGTCCAACCTTCAAGGGGGGAGCTGGGTATCGGCTGTGTGGGGGACACAAGGAGAGGGACATGGCCAGGGCCAGAATGCTGCCCCAGATGGATGCAAGGACTGCAAGGACCAAGTCCGAGCAGAGCACATGAGTGTGTGTGCTGGGGCAGGGGTTGCCAGATGTGGGAGGAGGTGTCAGGGGAAGTCTCTCTGTGGCAACATGTGAGGACAATCCCAGGCCTGCTCGTCCAGCTGCCTGTGCAGCCAGTTCTAGGAGGCACCAATTCCTATATTTTGCTGGAATCTTCCATCACATCCTCTTTAGGCTCCCCTGAGCTGCGAGGGAGGAGGCCCTCACTGAGCCAGCCCCTCTGGGAGAAACCCGAGACAGTCCTGAGTCACGTGAGGGGCCCTGTACACCTGGGTGTCTGTGGGGCACAAGGAGCTAGGCCCAGCCCGAGGGACAGTGCCTGACTGAGGGGGCCAGTGGAGGGTTCTGTCTGGCTCAGGGTGGGCAGCAAGTAGGGATTGATCTGTGGGCGGGACCCTGGAGACCTGCTGAAATCAGGCATCAGTGGCAAGAAGCAGTCTGGCCTGTCTCCTGCATCTGGGGTGGTCCTCAAAGCTAGGACCCTCATGCCTGCCAGGCCAGGAAGGCACAACAGGATGAGCAGGTAAGTCTCTCTTGCGGACGAGGGGCTTCCTGTGTGTGCGACCCTGACTGCTGTGGTCCAGGCAGGGCCCCTCGCCACTGTCTCGCCCTCACTGTGTTTTAGAGGGGAAGCTGGGTGAGGAAGGGGGGGGCATGGAGTCTGCTAGTGTCTGCATCTGTTTGTGCATGTGCAGGAGGCCAAGGACACCCCACTGTCTCAGCTCTCTAGTCAGGAAGCGGTGGCTGATTTCCTGTCCCTGAATCTGACAGCGTCTCTGGCGAGTGGGCTGCCCCTTCCTCTGTGGGCCGGACTTCCCCATCTAGACCTCATGCCTCAGATGCCAGGAAAGACAGAGGGAGGCCCGAGAGACTGGGCTCTGAGCCGGGCAGGCCCCTGACATCCCCTGCTGGCCGGTCAGTCCCTCTTCCCCACGGATAGACGGAGCCATCTGGCTCTCCACCTCCTGTCCCTTGGCTCTGGGGGGATAATTTCAGTCAGGGGCTCTTGGAGGGGCCGCTGGGACCCTGTTGCCCCTGAAGTCTTGTGTCCCTTGCCTGCTCCAACCTCGGATTGTACAGATGGGGGTGCTGACAAACACCCTCCATCTCCCTACTCTGGACACGTGTCTTCTTGGACTCCCAAGAACCCCAAGTGAGAGAGAAGCAGGGGGGAGATGCTGGACATGGTCCTGCGCTCAGGCTGCCCTAGCCCCTGCAGGCAGGCTAAGCTTCGCCTTCCCGGGAGTGGCTGCCAGGGCCTGCAGCACCCTCCTTCTGCCTTGGGTTTCAGGCGAGAGAGAGGGATTTATGGATCTAGAGTGTTGTTTCTGACTAGGAAACATGAGCTTCCTTCCCATCACCTCCAAAGTCACCTCAGGGCAGAGCGCGCCAGGACGGGGGCTGGAAGAGCTGCTGCTGGTCTTGCTCTCCGCTCACTTCCAACCGGCTCCAGCTCTGGGTCCAGGGCACCTCCCTCCCTCCCTCCCCCTGGCCCGACTCCTTGGGTCCCTGGCCAGCTCTGATTGCTCCTAGCGCTAGAGGAATCCCAGGTGCCTGCAGCAGGCAGCCTCCACTAGTGTCAGTCACCCCCCTCCCCCAGGGACCGGCTCACGTGGTCCAGGCTGCCCTTAGATGAGAGAAGACACTAAACTGGGAGAAGGTCAACGAGGAACGCCTGGAAATCACTGCATGGGGTGGGGAAGGGCGCAATACAACCTCCTCTTCCTCAGAACAAATCAAGGAAGCATTGCCCAGTGACCCTTCTGGGGAAAGGCTCGCTCCTGATTAGCTCCAGGAGTAGCAGGGAAATGAAATTCCCAGGACCACCATGAAAGATGACTAAGCCACTGCCAGACCAAAGAAGTGAGCCTGGGACAGTCACATCTACGGGAGAGTCACATTGACAGGCGGTTCCCTGCAGCCTGTCATCACAGGTGTGGAGTGCCCCATAGCATGCCACCAAGACGGAGGGGACAAAGGCCACCTCCCCCAAATCCACAGCTAGTGGGAGTCTGGCCTGGGTCTGTCTGTCCCAAAGACCACACTGCGGGCTTGACCTCTAAGCACTGGGGCCGCCTCCCTGGGGGAATGTTGGGAAGAGCTAGAGAAACTGAGGCAAAGAGTGGAAGGACTTGGGGTGTTCTGGGGTCTGGAGCCATGTGCCAACTCCAGACCCTCACTCTGGGGACCCCAGACCCTGAGACAGGAAAGACCCACCCCCAGGAGGAGGACCAGGGTCAATCAGACACCATGGGGGCCAGGTAGAGCTCTTTAGTGGGGACAGGCAAGGCCTCCTGCTTGCTCTCAGCCACCCGGGGGGCTGCAGGACGGGACGGCTATGCTGGGTCAGGCTGGCATTCACCAGTCATTCCACAAAGACTCAGGGGAGAGAGCCCTGCCCTCGTGGATATGGAGATAGATATCATCATCACCACCACCACCACCACCACCACCACCATCATCCTCATCATAACTTCAAGTAGTAATAAATGTTAAGCAGAATAAAGCAAAGTCAGGAGACAGAGTGAGCTGTGGGGGAGCTGGAGAGGTGCAACAGTCAGGCAGGTAGCATCTGAGCAAGACCAGAAGGAATCAAGGGATGAGCCACTGGAAGGTCTGGGATGGGAGTGCTCCAGGCACAGGGCACTGCAAGTGCAAAGGCCAGGAGGCAGCACTGAGCCTGGTGGGTCTGTGGAGCCACAGGAAGGCTGGTGGGGCTGGAGCAGATGTATGGGGGATGGAGAGGACTGGCAGGCCAGAGTTGGGGGACTTAGCATTTATTAGCAGGGGCACAGGGTGTGTGGAGCTTTTAAAGCCCTCTTTTAAGGGGTGGAAGGGAGCTGAGAAAGCCCAGACCTGCATTTCTCAAAGAGTGCCCCTAGGACCACCTGCTTTGGAATCATCTGGGATAAACTAGGATGTGATGGGACCTAATTGCCAATTGTGAACAGACTCTCTCCAGCTGCTGTGGGGGGGTCACACTGTAAGAGTAAGGGTGGAGGCCGGACCAGGCTAGGGGCATGGAAGTGGAAGAGGTGGGCAGGTTCTGGATGGGTTTAGGAGGTACAGCCAAGAGGTCTTGCTCAGGGATGAGTAAGACAGCAATCAAGGATGACCCTGGGCCTGGAAAGGTGTGGAAGTCTCAAAGGATGGAAGATTTGAAGAAGGGGAAAAATCTAGAATTCTATATGGCCATGCTGGTTAAAGAGGACTGTTCAACCCTGAGTGGATGGGTCAACCCCTGTGTGGCTGGACACAGGAGCCTGGGGTTCAGGGCCAAGGTCCAGGGTGAAGACCTTAGTATGGGTATTGAGAGCCATGACACTGGACCAAGTCACCATGAAGGGAGAATTACGGAAGCAGGGAGGGCCCCAGCCTGAGCCAGGGACTCACCCTCCATTGCTAAGGAGGTGAGGGAGAGCAGGCGGAGGGGACCGAGAAGGCAGGCGGGTGAGACTCGGGCAGTGGGGCTCCTGGAAGCCAAGCATGAGGGTGTTATCAGGAGGAGGGGGACCAGCATGTCAGGCCAAGGACAATGAGGACCCAGAGTGAACAGCCAATCTGACAAGATGGGGGCCAAGGGGGACCCTGACCAGAGCCAATGAGAAGGAAGGGTACAGGGTGCTGAGGAGGTGAAGACAAAGGCGGGGTAAATCCTTTGAGGAAATGAGAGTTAAAGAGAGGCAAAGGCGCAGGTGGCAGCGGCAGGGGTGCAGGCCTGGGGTCCTGGGTAAAACGGGCACTGTTTCATCTTCACAGGTGGGTAGGAGGATCTGCGGGAGAGGGCCGAGTGACGAGGCAGGGGCTAGTAGGAGCCCTAGAGCACTAAGTCCTTGAGGGGGGCAGCCAGGACACAGTGGGGAGGCCCAGGACAGGCGCAGGCTGCTTCACCCCTGCAGAGCAGCAATCCCAGAAGCTGGGAAAGAGACAATGTCCTTGCGGTCGTCTGATGGTACCTTGTCCCCAGTATGGTTGACTGCAGCGTCGGGTGCATGAGTTCAGCATGAGACAGGCGATGGAGGTAAGGGTGGGGCCAAGGGGGACTGGGTTTCTTGGAGAATGGGAGAGTAACTATTGGGGGAACATCACAGAATCCCTGGGCAGTACAGAGAATCCCGAGATCTGTGCCCTGAGGACCCTGGCCACATCTGCAGCATGACCTCTACCGAGGAAGGGCCGTGTCCACACAGGTGGCGGTGCTAAGCACAGCTCTCACACAGACATCCCTCCACACCAGTCCTGAGCCCCCTCAGGTCTCCCTGCCAGCCTTCCCTGGGGCCCAGACCTCCTATAGAGACACTGCCCAAAGCCTCCGGGACACTGGCCAAGGCCCCAGCCCCATCTGTTCCAGTTCCACAGGGACACATCAGTTGCCACACCCTTTGATGACTCTATGGTCCCGTGGACCCCAACACAATCTTGGCCTGCCCCTTCCTTTCTCCTCCACTCTGGGAAGGACTGGGGCCAGCTTCGATGTGGGGGTTTACCACGCCCTCCCTCCTCCACAGAGCATGCTAAAAAAATGCTCATCCAGCCTGATGCCCAGGCTATGCCACCCTTCCCATCAGCAGCCCCCAAACAAGCCAGAACATTGCAAGCGTTCTGAAAGTGCCACCACGTGTACTGTGGGAACAACTTGGAGGGCAGCAGGTTTATCTGAGATGACCAACTCTGAAGGCAAGTCCTGTGTGCCTTAGCCTATGCCATGAGAATGAAAGAAAACAGGAAAGCAAAAATGAAGAAAAAGCTAAAGAAAAACGGATCTACCTGCTGAAGGTGCCCGGTCTTGGTTCTGAGCCCTGTCCCTCTCTTGTCCCTCTAGGAAGTCGCCACTTATCTCAACCCTCTGCTCCCTGTCACTCAGCCCATTCATATCCTGGAAGGAACCAGGGTATGGGGGCGATGCTCTGGGAAGGAACCAGGAGAGGGAAGCAAAACCCCAGGGATGCCATGACCCAAGCTTCCTAGTTCCATTCCCCAAGGCCGCAAGGGGTGGCCACACACTCACGAACTTGCCATGCCACCTGCCCCACTTGGCTCCTGATCCTGCCAAAAATGACAGGGTCGCCCCCTGGCCTCCCTGAAGTGCCTACTCTTGGCCAGCCTGGCTGTGAACACCTCACACTTGTCCACTAGAAGTGAGAAGCCACGATAGTCTCTTCACAGATGAGGAAACTGAGGCAGAGAGGCCAAGGGGCCTGTGAGCAGCCTGTCTCCCGCAGGCGCGTTTGGAAACTTTAATTCCACTGCCCAATCCTTTCTTCCAGTGACATCTTACTTGGGGATAGAGATAAAAACAGCTCTAAGAGCTGCCCTGGTGGGAAGGAGTTTGGGGGAGCAGCAGCCTCCCTGCTTGGCCTGACTGTCCCTTCCCCAGAGATGTCCCCCAAGTCCTGCCCAGGAACTCCGGGAGGGCATACGCTCACACACAGGATTCTGGGCTCCCAGAAATTCCTCGCAGAGTTATTCCGAGAGCCCCCTGGCTCCGAGCACATGTGCACTTACCAGAGACAGTGACCACGATGTACTGCTGGGATGCCGGGGACGGGGTGGGTGCACCGGCTGGCTGCGAGGGCGTGGGTGCGGCCGGGAGCTCCGTCACGTACTGCTTCTGGCTGCCTGGTGGCTGTGCCTGGGGCCGGGGGCTCTGCAGCTCGGTGACATACTGGGGCTGGGGGGTGGCAGCGGCGGTGGGTGGCTGGGGGGGCTGGGGCGCCGATGGGGGTGGTGGCGGCGGCTGGGGCATGGGAACACACCGGAAAAAGACAAAAACAAAAACTCACATTCTAGAACCAAAAGACTCAAAGATTAGAATAGCTCTTTACTTTGGGGAGATCGAGAAGAGGGAGCAGCACATGACACCAGCCAAACTTTCTAAAAAATGCTTTGAACATTTCTCCGCACAGAGTCCCACCATCAGGATTGCTGCCCACACCTCACGGCCCCTTCTCCTTTCTCCCACTACCCAGCACTAGCAGATGGCAGCCATGGAGCGCCAGCATCCACCACCGTCCTCCCCTCACCACCAAACCCTGACGCGCAGAACAACGTGACTCATTCATGCACCCCACGTGGGTGGAGTGAGTGCCATTTCGAGTGCATGGCAAGACAGACAGGCTCCGGCTCAGGGAGGAGCCATGGACAAGACATCTTACAGTCCAAGAAGACATCAAGCTCAGTATATGCCTGTGTTGCCATGCCAACGGTGGGGAAAATGATAATAAATAAGGCTTTTTTTTTTTTCTCTTCCTTGGGAAGAAAGGGGGGTGGGGGGGGAGAAAAAAACAAAACAAAACAAAAGAAGGGAAAACAAGAATTAATCTACAGGCAGAGGAAAGCAGGGACAGCTCCCGGCTCCCTGGAGAAGCGTTTGCTAACTTAATTAAATCCTGAGGCTGGTGGCCAGATACATCCAACCCATCACCGCAGGGGAACCCAGACGGAGGCTGGATCCCATTCTGTGCCTACCCCCTCACCCGGCCCTGATTCCTGCCTTCCTCCTTTTCTATCCACATAGGGTCATGCTTCCCTGTGCCAGGCAGGATTCAGGCCCATCTGGTGACTCTGTGCCCTCACTCAGAGACAAATGGTACAGTTCTCACTAGGCCAAGCTCTCAAATGCTGGGTCTGTCCCCTCCCCTGCCTCCTAACCCGTTGGCCCAAGAGGGCATCTCCTGAGGGCTGTTGCAGGCTGGGCACTTTTTCTACGTTATTTCATTTTAAACTTTGCAACAACCATGTCTGGGTTTGGATTCAGTCTGCCAGAAGGGTAGCTGAGGCTCAGAGAGGTTAAAGTGCTTGCCCCAGGCCACACAGCAGGGAAGTGGCAGGGCTGAATTTGAATCCTGGGCATTCTGGCCCTGCACTAGTCAGCTTATTGCTGGAAAGGAAAGTCCTAGGGAAAGCTGTCTCTCAGCAAGGCCGGGCCACCTCCCTGCATGCCCGCCATCTGGACTTAGATTCTCAGCTGAGTATCATTCCCAGCAGAATGCCAGACATAGGAAGGTGTTTAAGTCCACAAAGCCCCCCTGAGCTACCCATGGCCACAAAAGCTTTCGGGCCCTCTGCCTGGGGGCAGTTATGGGTCTTGACCCCAGATGTGAGTTCATCAGGGGGAGAGTGCCTTTCTGAGGCCAGGGGCAATCAGTCTGGGCACAGGCCCTAGCTGTAGGGCGGCCCAGCGGCCACTGCTGACCTCAGAATGGAGTTGACCTGGCAAGGGGCAGAGGCAGCTCTTCTGGCTGCTGAAGGTCGTGGTCCCTCTCTCGGGTGCTGGACTAGGCATGGCCTCCCTTCTGCTCTGCCCCACCTCAGCAGGGGACATGGCAGATGGTTTCGGGGCCCCTGCACTAACTAATGAGCTCCATCCCCAGCTCCTGAGCATGAGGGACAGTGGAACAAAGGCATGAGTAATTAAGAGGAGAAGCTCCAGCCGCTGCACTTTCGTGGCCCCAGAGGTATCTAAGTCTGATAGCCCTGCCTGCAGTTGGTCATGACCCTAGGGAGGCAGTACTGCGCTCCAGCTGGCAGCTGAACCAGAGGCTCTCCTGCACTAACCCTCCAGCACCTGTGCGCCACAGTGCCAGCAGGCAGCCCTCCAGCCACAGGATGACCCAGACTGGCATTTTCAAGAGGAAGGAGGAGGAGAAAAACAGTAAGCACTGCTTTTTGACCAGGAGCCTTTTGCTGGGATTACCTCCTCCCAGAAGCCCTGTGAGGTAGAAAACTTCAGGCCATTTTACAGATGAGCAGAGTGAGGCTCAGGGTGAACTGTCCAAGGCCTTGCAGCTATTGGTGAGGAAGGGACTTGAACCCAGGTCTCTCTGACCCCAGATGCGAGCTCTTAGCCCCCAGCCCTACTCAGGATGCCAGGCACGGGGTTCATCTACTTCTCACCATCAGTAGCCAGCATCTTCCCCATTTTCCCAGTGGGGAGAACTGAGCGCCACCAGCAGAGGTTACACCACCTGCCCAAGGCCCCAGTTAGGGCAGCAGAACTGGGGACCGGGGAGCCGACCCCAGCTGCCCAAGGGAGGCCAGGCAGTGCAGTGGTTCCCACGCTCTTCATGCCTCCCTGGACCTTCCTCCCCTGCGATATCCGGTTCTACCCTCTGATGCCAAACTCAAGCGGTGTCTGAGTCAGTGGGAATGTGGGGGCAAGGCAGGGGAGAAACAAGCCCTGGACAGGGCCGGATGCACGACTTGAACTTGGCTACCTCCTCCTGGCTGTGTGACTTTGAGGGAGAGCTGTCACTGTCCCTCTGTGAAATGGGAGGAGTTCAGTCTGATCACGGGGGCAATGCTGGGCCAAACATCTGGCACATCACAAGCGCTCAGGAAGTGGCTCTGGCTCCTGTCCTCACCCAGGGCCCTTTAACAGGGCTCAAGGAAAAATGAAGAAGCCTCCTGGCCCTGCCTCCCTGTCTCCCTTCCAGCGGCCGAAGTTTCAGGCTGCTGAGGACAAAGGAAACAGGGACTCCTGCCTGCCACTTGGGTATGCTCGCTGGGCTTGGGGCCAGCTGGAGTGGGGCTGCAGGGCTCCACTGGCTGGCACGGGCAGAGCCGTCAGAACCCTGGGGCCACCTTCTCTGCCAGGTCAGGTTATTCCGGCGAGAGGGGCAGAGGCCGGAGGGATAGGGAGTGTTTTGGACTTTCCTATCCAGGAGGGTGAACAGCCTCAGTGCTCCCCTACCACAGACTCAGGAAGCAGGGAAACTTGCCCATCCAGACAGGGAAGAGGCTGCTGCCTGCCATGCACAAGGAGAAGAAATCTTCCAGCCCCTGCCTGCCCCAAACTCCTTCCTGCCAGCCTTAGAGGGGCTGCCTCCTGGGGGCTCCTCACACCACTGGCTCCAAATCTGGCCCAGCTGAGGTGTTCGTGTCACTGTAGCCCACAAGCACCTGTCTGCCTGGTGTCAGATCTGCCCCGATATGAAACCTGGCACTGTCTCTCCCCACAAACACATCACTGACCACCTTCTGGGCTTCAGTTTGCCTACTGTCACCTGGGGATGATGAGAATAACCAATTCATAGGGCTGCTGTAAAGATCCAACAAGATCAGTTCAGTACTCAATAAGCACTGATAAGTGGCAGGTGCTATTATTATTATTCATTCAAGAAATATCCTTGCCATGTGGGGACAGAGGCATAAGGAGACAGACACATCCTTGAGCTCTTGGAAGGAGGCAGCAAGGGGAAACCAACTTGTTCATCAACATCACCAGCATCATCAGCCTATGGGTTAAATGGAGATGGTTAAAATGGAGATTCCTGGGCCCCCATGCCTAGAGGGTCTGGGATGGCACCGGAGTCTGTTTTAGCTAGCCCCCACCCCCAGATGATTCTGAGGCAGGTCATCCTTGGAGCACTCTTTGAGAAACCCTGGTCTAGGCTTTCTTGGCCCTAGGAGAGCTGTCCCCTTGTGGCCCCTCCCACAGGAAAGGGCTTTAAAAGCTCCACACTCACTGATGTTTTCTCCTCCTAAGAACACAAAGTCTTCTGGCCTCATCCCTTCCACTCAGGGGCCGTGGGAGAAGGCAATGATGAGGGCTGAAAGTCTGAGCTTAAAAGGGGTGGGGGAATCAATGAACAGTTAAACCAACTTCTTTATCACAGGCCTTCTTAGTACTGTCATAGTCAATCTGTTTCCCATAATTATTTAACCAGGGAACCCTTTTTTTTCCATTTGTGGAAACTAGGTTAAGCCGAGTTATACATGTATGCTCCCTAGAGAGGAATAAATTACATATATCTATATAGCATGAGGCATTCCCCATATATTTGAGCACAAGACCCCTTTCTTTATGGTGCACAGCACACAAAACAAGAGAATTACTGAGCAAACCTGTTCCCTGGCAATGAATTTGCCAGAAAAGCACTAGTGGCTACACCTATCTTCAAAGCCAACAGCTGTTTTTGGAGGGTGTTTGAATCAATCATGGTACTTTATTTTTTTTTTTAAAAAAAAGATGACCGGTAAGGGGATCTTAACCCTTGACTTGGTGTTGTCAGCACCACGCTCAGCCAGTGAGCGAACCGGCCATCCCTATATAGGATCCGAACCCGGGGCCTTGGTGTTATCAGCACCGCACTCTCCCGAGTGAGCCACGGGCCGGCCCCAATCATGGTACTTTAGATCAGGGTCAGCAAACTTCTGTAAAGGGCCAGCCAGTAAATACTTTTGGTTTTGCAGCAGATGGTCTCTGTTGTTGCTTTGGTTTGTTTTGGCAGCTGGCTAGTAAGGGGATCTGAACCCTTGACCTTGGTGTTATAACACCATGCTCTAACCACCTGAGCTAACTGGCCAGCTCTACAGATGGTCTCTGCCATTGCAACTGCTCAGCTCTGCCATTGTAGTGTGAAAGTCACCATAGACAACAAGTAAACAAATGAGCAGGCTGTGTGCCAATAAAACTTTATTTCTAGACACTGAGATCTAAATTTCAGGGCGGCGGTGGCGCACTGCTACAGTGCGCCGCTTGGGAGCGCGGTGGCGCTCCCGCCGAGGGTTCAGATCCCACATACAGACCAGTTCCCGCTCACTGGCTGAGCGAGGGGCGGGAGCAACACCGAGGGTTGCAATCCCATTGCCGGTCCCAGTCCGGTATGGGTGCGACACTGAGGGTTGCGATCCGTTGCCGGACACAAAAAAAGACAAAAAAAAAAGGAAAATAAAATAAAATAAAATAAATTTCATGTTATTTTCATGTCATGAAATATCATTTGTGTCACAAAATATTCTTTGGATTTTTTCCAATCATTTCAAAATATGAAAATCATTCTTAGCTCACTAGCCATACAGAAACAGGTGGCAGGCCGTAGTGTGCCAATTCCTGCTTTGGATGCCACATCTAATAACCAAATGGTTTACATCTTGGGCAAGCCCTAGAAAGGAAACAGCAAGAAAACTCACTTTCCTCATCTATAGAATGGCTTGACTAATGAACTAGCAGGGGAATGGGGAAATTAAATGTAATGACGTATGTTCCTTGTCTTCTATATCCAATTAGTTTATCATACTCGTCAATTATTCCTCCAAAATATATCCTAAAACTGAGCCCTTCTCTCCATAGTCATCAACACTGTGCTGGTCGGAGCTGTCATCATCTTTTACCTGGACCCATAAAGCTCCTGGCTTCACTCTTACCTCTACAGTCTACAAGATCCTTTGAAAACATAGATCCTATCTTGTCACTCCTCTGCTCAGAAGCCACCAAAGTTTCCCATCACAGAGAGTAAGTAAAATCCAGAGCCCTTCTCATGACCTACAGGGTCCTGCAGGACCTGGCCCCTGCTGTCCCTGTCTCTCTTGCTTTGGATGTTCTAGCCACACTGGCTCTTGGTCCAAGAATGCTCCAGGACCCTTCCTGCCTCAGGGCCTTAGCACCAGCTCTTCCTCCTGACTGGTGTGCTCTCCCCACACCCACTCCCCTCTGCCACAGCTGGCTCCTTCTTATCATTCAGGTCTCAGCTCACATGTCATCTCCTTGGGTTTCCAGTAGTCCCCCGCCCCTAGGCACTCTCAAGCACATACTCCCATCTTATTTTCTTCCTGGCATTCTATTTCCCTGTTTGTTTATTTTCTTACTTATAGTTCCTCTTCCCTCCACGACTGGAAAGGTAAGCTCCCCAAGGGCGAAGAACCTTGGGGGCCTTGCCCATCACTCCATCCCCAGCTCCTAGAAAACTGAGGGGCACACAGTGGGGGCCCAGCTCTACTGTCCAGTGAGTGTAAATGTGCCAGGAACATACACTAGTGAGCATACAAGACCGGTTCGAATCTACTGATTGGTGAGACCTTGTGAGAACATTACTGCCTCCTGCCAGCAGCAGGCTTGTGCTGGTGAGGCAGGTGATGGCTCATGGTCTAGGATGGAGCTGACAGCACATGAGAGAAAGTCTCTCTAGCCTAAGAAGGCCATGCACTGGGCAGTTGCTATCTGAAGGCAGTGTCCCTGAAAGGTCTGCCTGGCCATCCCCCGCCTGAAGATGCTCAGACATGTGATGGAGGAGGGAGGTGAGGACCCCAGCTCCAGAAACACCCTTCCCAGAGCCTCACCCTTCCCACAATGCCCGTACCCCGGGCTCACCCAGTTGCCTCCTGGAAGTCTTGAGACTAAGCCTGGGCCTGGACCCAAGCAGGATTTTTGTTGGTGGCTGGTTGGTATGGGGATCCAAACCCTTGACCTTAGTGTTATAACACCATGCTCTAACCAACTTAACTAACTGGCCAGCCCTAGGATTTTTTTCCTGGCTATTCTACTAAAAACCAGAGAAAGGATATTCGGCAGCTAGGGGAATGACACTTTTCCACCAGAAATTGGAGTCCTGGTATCCAGCTTCCTGAATCCCTGTCATTGACCTATACAGCCTGGCAATCGAGTCAACCTTTAAAGCAACTAGGCGCTCACTTGATTCAAAATGATAAAAATAAACAACAGTGTAATTCTGAGGGCTCAGCAGGAAGTTGCAACCATCATAACAGAAGAAGCAAACATAGTTTGAGCAATTACTATGTATTTGATGCTCAAAATGTATTTTTTATGGGATCCACAGCACAGTAATATGAAATTAAAATGATTATCAAGGAATACTGTCGCTAGTTTAGATGAGAGAAAACTGAGGCCCAGAGAAGTTAAGTACCTCACCTAAGAGCACACAGCTAGAAAACAACTGATAGTTTCAAGGACATGCAAACCACACCAGTGTTCCCTACCCCTGTCAAATGACTCCTCTGAATTCAACCCATCACCTATAAAAGTTGTTGGGGGGAGGGGAGACTGAGGCAGTCAACAAGACCAGATAATTGGTAACATCACTTTCTCCTCAAAGTTAACCTTTCTAAGAGGTGCTGATGATCTTTCTAGCAACTTGATATGTCTGACTTTTTCCTGAAAATTCATTTCCACCTGTTCTAACTCTCAAAGAGGACCCAGCCTAGGAAAAGTTCCTGGAAAAGTCCCCCAAGCCTCATCTCAAATTCTTAGGGGAAACACTAAAACGATCCTTTTCCTTGGCTTTGAATGATTGATTTAAAAGAAATTGGCTGCAGCTGGCACACCGATACCAAACACAAAAGCACGAATAAGCAAAGTAGACTTGGCCTAGCTGGCTACTTAAAAAAAAAATTCTTCCCCAAGCTGGCGGATCTTGTCGCCCCAAAAAGCAGTTGAAAGATTCTCCTCTGACAAGCGGGGATCACTTCCCCTTCCTTCTGCCAGGCAACCACTCCTGCCCACGTGGCTCTGGAGGCTGATACCTCCTCAGTGACATGTGACCCGGTTGACACTGACTTGACACAAAAACATGTGTCTAGCCAAGAAAAGTGGCTTGAGGAATCTAAGAAACTTCCTTCATTTGCTCCCTATTTGCAGAAGGGGAGATCTTGATGGGCAGAACAGCTAGGAAGTGTCCCTTCTCCAGGAACAAGCCCCCTGACCAGGGACCACACCATGTCTACGACAGCAGCCCAGAGAGAAGCAGTGTAGTTTCTGTTCCTCTAAATCAGTCATTTACAACCACTCCTCCCTGCTGCCATGGGCTTCGATTTCTGCAAACCAAATTCTCCATGCTAAAGCCAAGTCTGTTCCTAGCCCACAGCATCTTCTTGAAACTTTGTCTCTCCTTCACCGCTTCTCAGAGAGAAGGCAGGTTTAGGAGTTTCCAGCGGCGCTGAAACCGAGACTAGCTAACAGTTAATCTACCAAACCACATTCCGAAACAGGAGATAGGGGTACAAGGTTCAAGGATGAACCCTAGAGAAACTCCTGGAAGGAAATGGGAGTCTCCGTAATGTAGAAAAGTGGCGACGGCAATGATTGTCCCCATTTTACGGAATGGAAAACTGAGGCCTTAGATGTGGCAAGCACTTGTCCAACCTCTGAGTCCTGGGAACAATTGCAGGGCTCTAAAGGGACGAGGTACAGGGAGCCTCGCATCGCTTGGGGGATAGGGAAGGCCTGGGCGGTGGCTGCCCCAGCCGGTTCCCCAGGGGAATAGAGGGACCGGCCGGCCCCGCCCACACCTTCCACCTGGCCCCGCCTACCCACCCTGGCCCCGCCTCATCCCTCCCTCACTCCCATTGGCCCAGCCTCCCCAGGCCCGCCCCTTCCCACCTCCCGACATATAAAGGCCCCCCGCCCCGGCCGGCCGACCTCCACTCGCCGCCTGTCTGCGAGCGCCCGCCT
>NW_007726329.1:353435-374156 GCF_000696425.1 Galeopterus variegatus
GCCCGGCCCGGCCTGCCACCTCGGGCCGCCTGGGTTACCTTGGCTTCTCCCCACTTCTGTCCGCGGAAGGGCTTTCGGAGGTCTCTGAGGCGATGTTGGAACGGGGACGAAACGTGCCAGGGTCCCCAGGCCGGGCCGGGGGGGTGGGGGTGGGGGTCGGCCAGGAGGTTGTTGTTGTTGACTCGCGTTGCCGGGTTGCTTGGTCGCCACGACTACCGTGGCTATGGCGCCTCCGTTTCCCTCACCGGGGCAACTGTTGCTACCCACCCTACTTACGTCACGCGCCGGGCGGGGCCCCGAGTGATTGGCGGCGCCGGGAGAGGTGATTGGACGGCGCCGGGCCCTGCCCCGAAACTATTGGTCCTCAGGCACGCTTTTCAACACTCTCTCGATTTCCCGGCCTTCTGATTCAACAGTATGAACGTCCATCAAAGAAAACTGAACCCTCAAAGGCTGCGGAGCCCGTCACTCCCGCAAGGAAGCAGCGGACTAAGAATAAAGGGGTGGGATCTGTGAGGCCGGGATTGGTTTGCGGCTGTAATACCTGCCTTCTGGTTCGAATAAAGGGACGTCAATCTTCCCCAAAGGTTTGCCGCGCTCTCTGTCTGGAGGCCGGGCGCATGCGCAGCACGCAAGGCCGGTTGGAAGTTGTAGTCCGCTCTTACGTACTTTATAAATACCAAATAAAAAGTGTGAGAAAGGAAAGATCTCTTCCTTCGGACTTTTCCCTCCCTCGGTGGGCCAGTTTCTGGACTCTCGTGCTGACGTCACAGGAGGAATGCGGTGACGCAGCGCAGCCCTTCTGTGACGTCAGCGGCGGACGCTGGAGTCGCGGTACGATGACGTCACTGGGCGCTCTTCCTCTTGGCGCGTTGCCCTGCGAGGGTGGGGTGGACGTGGGTGACCGAGGTCGGGTTCCATCCCAGGTGCCAGCCCCGGGAGCGAACCCCCTTCCTCCTCCCAGGCCAGCCCGAAATCGCGGCCTCCTCGCCCTCTGCCGCCTCCCTGTCCCATCCAGCCGGGAAAGGTCACCGCTGCCGGGGCGACCGCGGCTATCTCGGCCTCGCAGGCGGCGCGGCCGCCCTGGGAAAGGTCTCTGGAAGGCGGGGGACTTAATTAGCCGCTTCTCCCGCCGGCGATAAGCAAAGGTCAGCGTCCTGCTCCTCCGGGAGGAGCACGGGCCGCCTGGCATGGCTCCGCACCCCCGCCACGCACACACGTCTTGGTAGGGAAGATGAAACTGCCTCAGTTTCCCCAGGGGGGGCTGACCAGGCGCAGCGGGAGAAGAAACAGAAGCAGGGCCCGGAATAGGGTGAGCGCCTCGGGCGCAAAAACTCAGCCATCAAAATAAATAATATTCTAAAACAATATTTAAGAAACGTTTAAATTAATGGAAAAAAATAAATCCACGATGAACAAAATATCATAATTTTAAATAAAAACAGGATCCGCCATAACTGGGATTAGGGTGAGGCGAGTCGTGGCACCGGATCGAATCTTGTCCTAAATTTTTTTAATATTTTGATCATTATATATTTTTAAATTATATTTATTTATTATTAATTATCCTGATGCCTGAACTTCTTTGGCACCCCCTTAAATTTTGCGCCCTCATCCGCAAGCAGGATAAAGAAAATAAAGGCTCAGAGCCTGTGGTTCTAATTCCGCTTATGCTGTGTGGCATTGAGAAAGTGTCTCCACCTCTCTGAGCGTCAGTTTCCTAGTTCAACAAACGTTATACTTCCTAGATGCATTGCCCTGGGCTGTAAAAGTGAAAAAGCAAACAAGGCCCTTGACTTTGCATTCTGGTAAAGGAGACAGTAAGCAGTGAGCTTGATAAATAAGACAGATTCATAAAGGCTGAGAGAACAACCTAAGAGGGAGGGAGGAAGGGGAATGAGAGGATGCTTCCGCCTGTGTTATGTGAAGAGGGGTCCTACCCAGTGAGCCTGAGTTGGAGAAGAAGCAAGCCTCATAAAACAGGTGCCAAGGTCACAGGTTCAGATCTCCATATCAGCCAGCCATCAAAAATAAAAAAACAAACAAACAAACAACAACAAAACAAAAACAGGTGGAGGCGACTGCAAATACCTGGGGACAGGAACATCTGGCTAGAGCATCGGGAGATGAGGTGGTAGAGGTAAAGTAGCCAGATAATTCCTCAGAAATCCATTCAACAAACCAGAAAGGTGGAACATTCCCCCCACTTGACAGGTGAGCAAATAAAAGCTCGGAGGAGGGAAGTAGCTCCCTGGGATCATGCAGCTGGAGGTGGCAGAGCCCAGGCAGCCTGTCTCCCTTCTCAGGACTTTCCAGTGTGCTTGGCTGCTCTGGGTGTGACCTTCGATGGGAGAGAAGGAGCAGCAGCCCCAGTCTGCCTGGACATGCCAACTGAGCCCCAGCCCTGACAAGTCCCCCCAAGAATTAATGAGACTTGCAGACAGCAGGTGCCCAGGAATAAATCCCAGCTGGTAAAGCAAGTCACTGCAGCTTCGTCCGTGAAACAGATCGGGGTCCCAGGACCAGCCATTGGGTCTTTGTTGTTGGAGAGGGAACCTTGAAGTCCTATTTCTTCCTCTCACCCAATTCCCTACTTCCCAGAAATTCCTGAGCCCCAAGATGGACACAGCAAAGCCCGGAGAGTATTTCTTCCATCAAAAATATTCAGTATAAGCCTTCATGGCGGGGAACACAGGGTAGGGACTAGAAATGTTGCCTTTTTATCCGGAGGTGGTTACATGGGTATATAGGCATAAAAACTCACTTGAATTCTCCCTTCGAGATATGTGCACTTTATATATGTTATACCTCCATTTATTTTTTAAACAAAAATCACATTTTATTTAGAGTGATATAAACTATACAAAACTGATTTTCTTCACCAAAAACAACAGCAATAGTTTCTGTATTATTTCTAGATAAACCACAAAGCATTTATTTTTGTAGGTTTTCCAGGGTTTGCTTATAAATCAAGACGAGGCAGTAAATACAGACATGGAAAAAGACAGAAGAAAACACAAGTCAGTTGTCAGTATCCATAACCTCTGATTCCATCTCAGCCAAGAAACAGAAGTGTTTAACATATACCTGCTGAGAAGCATATCCCTCTGTTTAAAAGTTTTAAAAACCACACACATTTATTATATCATTAGAAGCAGCTCTCAATCAACTCCTGGAAACATTGGTAATTAAAAACAAGGAATTGGGCTGGCTGATTAGCTCAGTTGGTTAGAGCACAGCCTTAGAACATGAAGGTCTAAGAGTTTGGATCCCCCAAACCTGCCAGTTGCCAAAAAAAGTAATGAAGTATGGTCTTGCCTTCCCAGTGGTAGCTATGTCTCACAGCCACCAAACAGCCCAAGAATAAGGCTAACTAAAAAATGTGGAAGGGATGAGAGAACCAGAACGTTACAGTTTTGTGAAAGCCAATGAAAACATTGATTTAAGCAGTGATCATCTGTGGGTGCCATGAGAGGGTGCTGGGGAACAGCGGATGCTAAGGGCACTAGAGTGCGACCTGCTAGAGGGTTTGCTGGGTGTAAGGGAGCCGACTTCATCACGGGGGCCACACTGTCACCAGCGTTTGCTGTGAAGAAGCTCAGAATTACAAGAGAGACAAGTAGACCTGGTGGATCTCCTGATGCCATGCAAAAGGAAATTCACAGCTTCCCCTCAGGACACACCTTGCCAAAATGTTAAACCTGACTCTGATCAAGTCTCTCCACCTAACATCCAGTTTACAGAAAGTGGAAAGGGTAGAGGTAGAGGTTAAATGACAATACGTCCAGGTCTCTTCAACAAATCAGTCACTACAAAAAGGAGTGGGGACTATGCTAGGGCATGCAGCACCACTGATATTTGGGGTCAAATCATTTGTTCGCTCATTCGTTTTTGTTTTGTTGGTAGCTGGCTAGTACAGAGATCGAACCCCGAACCTTGGTGTTATCAGCATCTTTCTCTAACCAACTGAGCTAGCCAGCCAGCCCTGAAATCATTCGCTGTAGGGGGGGGAGGGCTGTCCTGTGCTGTAGGGTGTTGAGAGCATCCCTGGCCTCCACCCACTAAATGTCAGGAGCATCGCCCACCCACCCCCAGTTGTGACAATGAAAGATGTCTCAGATATTGCCAAATGACCCTGTAGGTAAAAATCTCCCCCACTCCACCCCAGTTGAGAACCACTGCCCTGGAGGATAGTGGAGCCACCAACAGAAGACCCCCAGACCCCCAAGCTGTCAGCAGAGATAAGTAAACATTCTTTCTCGTTTAAGCCAGTTACTGGGTCCCTGTTAAACTAGGAGAACTAAGACCTGGGTAGTCCTGCTCCAAGTGTTTATGTTCGTTGAAAATTTCGCACCAGATAAGGATGTTCATTACGATGAGAAGTTGGAGGCAATGAGGTGTTCATCCCTAGGGGACTAGAAAGATGAAATAAGAAGACTGCATGACGTGGAATACCAAGCCAACGGTGAAAGCAACGAGGTAGCTCTTTAAAATGTAGCTCTGATCAAGGAAACGTGGACATGAAAGCATTTTTTAAAAACGCATCCTTGCTCCTGAGGCAAGTGGCAAGAGTGAGAGAGGTCTCCATGGAGTTATGCTAAAGGGGGAAGAAAAAGAAAGAAATTAAAAACCATCCTGTAATGTGTGGGCAAGTGCATTGAGTGCAAACAAGATGTCCTGGGACGCTGACGGTTTGTCATCCAAGCACGAGCATTTCTGTTTATTATACATGAGGTGCAGTGATTGATTATCAGGCTGGTTATTCTAATAAACTTTTCAAACTATGTGCACAGCAGGGTAAAAGAAAAAAAATTAATATTTCTATTTTTACATCTGGCCGGTACAGGGATCCAAACCTTTCACCTTGGTGTTATAACACTGCACTCTGAACAACTGAACAAAGGCCAGCGTAGCAGGAAAAAAAAATTATATATAAGCCCTGCAGATACATCCAATGAGAAAATGGAATCCAGTGTCAGGGGATGCCCACCCAAACGGGCTTTGGGAAATAGTTTTTAAGTAGAGCTTTAATGAGTTAAGACCATCTTGGCAAGCTGGCTAGTTGGCTTAGTTGGTTAGAGCATGGTGTTGTAACACCAAGGTCAAGGGTTTGGATCCCCATACCAGACAGCCAAAAAGAAAAAAGAAAAGACCATGTTGGAAATTTACTGCTGGAGGTGCCACATTATCCTAGCTAAAGGAAGAGTTGGAAAAGAAAGGGATGAAGCAAGATTTAAAAACAAAAAACCAGGGCCAGCCTGTGGCTTACTTGGGAGAGTGTGGTGTTGAAAACACCAAGGCCATGGGTTCAGATCCCTATATAGGGATGGCTGGTTGGTTCACTTGGGAGAGCGTGGTGCTGACAACACCAAGTCAAGGGTTAAGATCCTCTTACCTGTCATCTTTTAAAAAATATAAATAAAATAAAAACAAAAAACAAGCATCCGCTAAGTACTTGGACTTTTAGTCCAAGCTTACGCATGGGCCACATGCATATCTACATAAATGTATATCAACCTATTTTTCTTTTCCCAGCACAAAGGCAACTTTTTGTTTGGAGGAAGCTGAAGGAAGTAAGTTAATAAAAGCTTTGACTCTAAAAAAGAAACAATGTAAGCACTGAACTAAAAAGATACAGATGAGACCCAGTACACAGTGCTATTTTGAAAATTACAACAAACACATACAAATATACAAAATCAACATATAAACATCCAAAACGATACATCCTATTATTCAAGAGCATCTGTTTGTTCAGGAACATTTAGGGAACTCATTGAAGAGGCTGGCAACCATCCAGGAAGAACAAGGAATTAGGGATCTGAGATGGGGGGTGAAGGTGGGGGGTTGGAGATTAAACCAGTGAGGATTTCTCATGGATCAGTAAAGGTGTGACAGAGTTCTAGAGGTGGAACTGAACGAGACCTTGTCATTGGTATTTAGGAGCCAGATATCAGATGCAATAGGCTGAGGGCCAAGTGAGAAGTTAGGAACAGAGATAGGGAGTATAGGAGTAGGTGAGATGTCGGGTCAGGAAGCCAGTTCTAAGCCTGCACTGTCCAATATGATAGTCGCTGGCCGCATGTGGCTATTAAAACTAAAAATAACTAAAATGAAATCAAATGAATAATTCAGTTCCTCAGTCTTCAAACCAGACACATTTCAAGTACTTAATAGCCACATGTAGCTAATTGCTACCATATTAGAAAGTACAGATATAAAACATTTCCATCATCAGAGAAAACTTTTTATTGGCCAGGATTGCTCTTAACCAACTTGAGAAAGTCATTTTGGAGACTTTTGAGTAGTCCTTGGTATAAAATGATACTGAGGAATGATTGTATAATTTGCTAGGTGTGAAAGTGGCATTGTGGGGCCGGCCAGTTAGCTTAATTGGTTGGAGTGCAACGTTATAACCCCAGGATCAGGGCCGGCCCGTGGCTCACTCGGGAGAGTGCGGTGCTGATAACACCAAGGCCACGGGTTCGGATCCTATATAGGGATGGCCGGTTTGCTCACTGGCTGAGCGCGGTGCTGACAACACCAAGCCAAGGGTTGAGATCCCCTTACCGGTCATCTTTTTAAAAAAAAAATAATAATAATAAATAAGGTTGAAATAGGATAATGTGTATAAACCACTTAGCACAAAACAGGTAAGTATAAAGTCCTCACTAACTGTTGGTAGCCATAATCAAAGAAGTTTGGAGAAGTGGCAATCTGGGAAAAAAATATTTGTAACTCTTCACAACCAGGTGGCAAATCTCCTTAACATACAAAGAACTCCTACAAATTAAGAAGAAAAAGATCAACAATGCAAAAGTGTAATAGACAGGGGAGTTGACCAGAGAGTAAAGGGAAAACTATAAATAGGTCTTAAACACATAGAACTTCACTCTCCCTTGCTTGTGGTGAAAAATTGCAAATTTCCTCTACTCAGAGATACTATTTTTCACCTGTCATGTTGGAAAAAATCCAAAGTTTGATAACACACGCTCTGTGGCTAAGGCTTTAAGGAAACAGGACTCTCATCCATTGCTAGAGGGAGTATGAGTTAATCTAACCCCCGAGGAGGGAAATTTGGCAATATCTGTAAAAATTACAAAAGCACAGTCTTTTAGTCAGAAATTCCACTTTGTGGAATTTATCCATGGATAGACTTGCATACGTGTGAAATGACTTCTGGACAAGGTTCCTTACCGCAGTGTAAGCCTAAGAGCGAACGTATGAAAAAATATCAGTCTCCGGAAGGCCTGGTGGCGCACTGGAGAGTGCGCTGCTTGGGAGCGCGGCGGCGCTCCCGCCGAGGGTTCGGATCCCATGTGGAGACCGGTTCCCGCTCACTGGCTGAGCGTGGTGCGGGCACAACACCGAGGGTTGCGATCCCGTTACCGGTCAGTAAAAAAGACAAAAAGGAAAAAAAAAATCAGTCTCTGGGAGTGAAATTAACTATGGGACAGCCACAAAGCAGAATGCTATGCAGCCGTAAAATAAAGTAAAATAAAATAAACTTAACAAGGATACATTAAGAGAGTTTTGATGGGCCGGCCCGGTGGCGCACTGCTACAGTGCGCCGCTTGGGAAGTGCAGCGGCGCTCCCGTCGAGGGTTCGGATCCCACGTACAGACCGGTTCCCACTCACTGGCTGAGCGAGGGGCGGGCGTGACACCGAGGGTTGCGATCCCGTTGCCAGTCACGAAAAAAGACAAAAAGAAAAAAAAAAGAGTTTTGATAAGGGGAGATCTCTAGCATTTGTTGTAGTGGGGGAAAAAAAGCAAGGTGCAGAAGGATGCATAGAACATGCTACCTTTGAGTGAAACTCTGACACGCGTTGTGACATGGATGAACCTTGAGGACATTATGCTGAGTGAAATAAGCCAGAAAAACAAATGTTGTATGAGTCCAGTTACAGGAGGTGCCTAGAATAGGCAAATCCACAGAAATAGAAAGTAATAAAAAAAAAATTAAGTAAAAATAAGAAAGTAGAATTGTAATTGCCAGGGGCTGCATGAGGGGGACTGGGGAGTTAGTGTTTAATGGGTATGGAATTTTGATTTGCAGTGACTTTAAAAAGTCTGGAAATGGTGGTGGTGGCTGCACAACACTGTGAATATACTTAATGCCACTGAACTGTACACTTAAAAATTGTTACGATGGTAAACTTTATGTTACACGTATTTTACCACAATAAAAAAAATTTATTTTTTCTGAGGTCAAGTGTTCGGATTCCTATCCTGGGCAGCTGCAAAAAAAAAAAAAAAAAAAATGTGCTCTCGTTAATGTAAAAAGGAGTGTCGGGATAAATATGTATTCATATTTGGTTTTGTATGTACACACAAATTCTGGAAAGATACTCAGGAAATCAAGAGTTGTGGCTACTCGTGGGGGAGAAGAGAGAAACTGAGACTCGCAGGCAGATGCTGCAGCATAAACCTGATTCTTTTTGTGTTTTGAAGCACCTGTGTGTCTGAACTCTTCAAAAATGAGATTAAGAAGTTTGGAGAGAGTGGCTTTATTTAGGATTGGTAGGGTTTGGTTGCATTTTTATAGTGAGCAAGGTAATACTGATGACCGTATCAATAGCAGATAATATTTCCCACATCTTATTGTATTCGTTTCCTGTGGCTGCTTGTATCAAATGACCACAAATCTGCTTGTACCTGCTGGCTCCCTGCCACTTTCTGCCATGAGTAGAAGCAGCCTGAGGCCCGTGCCAGATGCAGCTGTCCCAGAATCGTAAGCCAAATAAACCTCTGTTCTTTATAAATGGAAAAAAAAAAAAAAAGACCATAAACTGGGGGCTCACAGTAATGGACATTTATCCTCTCACAGTTCTGGAGGCCAGAAGTCCAAATCAAAGCATTAGCAGGGCCGTGCTCCCTCCACAGGCCCAAGAGGAGGATCCTCGCTTGTCTCTTCCAGCTTCTGGTTGTTCCAGGAGCTACTGGCTTCCTTGGTCACATTATACCAATCTCTGCCTGTCTTCACAAGGACTTTCCTCTTCTGTGTGTGTCTTTAACTCTTTCGTCTCTTATAAGACCTATCATTGGATTTAGGGCCCACCGGGATAATCCAGGATGATCTCCTCTTCGGGTCCTTAGTGACATCTGCAAAGATGCTTTTTCCAAATCAGATCATGTTCATAGGTCCCAGGGGTTAGAATGTGGGGGATTCCCAGTTTGCTTAATTGGTTAGTGTGTGGCCTTATAATACCAAGGTCAAGGGTTTGGATTCCTACCAGCCAGCTGCGCCCTCCCCCCCCCAAAAAAAGAATGTGGACATATTTTCCTGCAGTTCTGCAGCTCACCATTCAACCCACTACACTTTCTGGGTGCTACGTGGGGTGCTAAGCTCTTTACATAATTTCACCAAAGTCCTCAAACAGCCCCATGAAGCAGATATGCTTATCATCTCCATCTTCCCAAGGAACTCAGAGAGGTATAGGTCCTTGCTCAGGGTCACACAGGAACCAGGATTCAAACCCAGCTATGTTGGGCCCCAAACCCTGATTCAACATGAGGCACAGAAGAGGCTTCTGGTTTGGGGCCCAGTCTGCTAAGTCAAGCAGTCAAGCAGCAAATATTTCCTGTGTGTTTGTTCTTCACCAGCCCCCAGGCAGGCACTGGGGATACAGAAGAAAGGACAGTTGCGTACATCCCTCGAGGAGTCACCAGGAGGAGAGCCAGAGGGGACGAGTGCATTATTCATCAGCCCTTTAGAAGCAGTGCAATCAGATGTGATCTCTGCCTCCTGGAACGTTGTCCTTGACCCGCGACACCCACAGGGGCAACCCGGGCCACGAGTTTGTGATGGGAAAAGGACAAAGGCATAAAGTTCTCATCCAAAAGGAATGTGTTCGGTAGAAATAACATTTAAGCAGCACTTACCGCGTGCCAGAAGCTGTTGTAAGAATCTGACTCATTGAATTTTTCCTGTTTTGTGGATGAGGAAACCAAGGCACAGAGAGGTGAAGTGACTTGCTTAAGGTCATACAGCAGGAAAGAAGCAGAGCTGGGATTCGAACCCAGGTCTGCCCCTTTCCAGAACCCCTGCTGCTGTTGCTATGTTTTTAAATGTTGGTGAAATTGACATAACATAAAACTAACCATTTCAAAGTGCATGATTCAATAGCATTTAGCACATTGAATGTTGTACAACCACCACCTCTATCTAGTTCCAAAATATTTTCATCGCCTTGAAAAGAGACCCAAATCCATTACGCAGTCACTTCTGATCCTCCCCTACCCCCAGCCCTGGCAACTACCCATCTGCTATCTATGGATTGGCCTGTTCTGGACATTTCATGTAAATAGAATCATACACTATGCAGCCTTTTGCGTCTGGCTTCTTTCACTCAGAATAAAGTTTCAAGGTTCATCCACATTGTAGCTTGTATCAGTGCATCATTCCTTTTCATGTCTCAATAATATTCCATTGTACAGATATACCACATTGAGTTTATCTATTCACCTGAGAATGGACATGTAGGCTGTTTCCTTATGAGTATGCATGTACATGTAAATTAAAATGGCTAACTTTATGTTATATAGAACTTATCTCAATATTTTTTAAAATAGTTCTATAAGCTGACACAGGCTAGAAGCAGTATCTCCCCTCCCCCACAGTAACGATGAGCACATCAGTGCCCAGATCTCAATGTCATTCTCCAGTGTAAGTGAAAAGAACCTGAGCTCTTTGGGAAAATGGCTGATGCTAGGACTCAGGCAGAAAAAAACATGAGATAAGCTTGGAACATCTTGTGGTGACAGAAATTAAGAAAGTGCTTTAAAAAAATAATAAAATAAAAATGAAGTCTGGCTGGTTAGCTCACTTGGTTAGAGTGCAGTGTTATAACACCAAGGTCAAGGGTTCAGATCCCCTCACCGACCAGCCCCCAGGGTTGGGCGGGATGAAGTCACAGCCCGAGAGCAGCACCTGAAAAAAAATGCTCAGAGCAGGAGCCAATGAGAAAAGGTCCCATTGGCCAAAGCTGAAACAATTTGAGCAAGAAAATAAATAACAATAGTATTGGATTATAACCCAAAGAATAAAAAAAGGACTATTCATGGATCCATACTGGTATAAATAAATGATTGAATAAATAAATAAACAGAGGAGAAAGAAACAACTCTTCTTTACAGGAGTCTAAATAATGAACAATGTAGAAGGAAAGAGGTACACAGAAAATTACTATCAAGCAAGCATCACAGTAATAATGTCTATACATGCAATTAGCCAATGAATGTTAAAATTAATGAGCTGGACACTTAGCTCAGTTGGTTAGAGCATGGTGTCATAACACCAAGATCCAGGGTTGAGATCTCCAGCTGTGAAAAAGAAAAAAAAAAAAAAGGGTAAAATTAGCGGGTGAAACTTTAAAGGGTCTTACCCAAAGTATCAATGAGGGTGGGGGTTTTAACAGAGGTCCACAAATTCTTCTATATTTCCTCAGAAGGTGGGGCTTAATTCCTTTGCCTGAAAAGAGGCTGGGAATGTTTTGTTTCTGGAGTTGGGGTAGTGGTTACAGAAGTGTGTTCATTTTGTGAAAATTATTCCAGGTATTCACTAACAATCTGTACACTCTTCTGTGTGTGGGTGTTGTGCTTTGATTAAAAGTGCAATTTCCTACCCGGCAAAAAAGAAAAGAAAGAAATAGATAAACTCAGCTGTGTGTCTCAGAGACGCACATTGTTGGCATTAAAACTGTTAATGGGGCCGGCCCGGTGGCGCACTGCTACAGTGTGCTGCTTGGGAGCGCGGCGACACTCCCGCCTAGGGTTCGGGTCCCACATACAGACTGGTTCCCGCTCACTGGCTGAGTGAGGTGCGGGCGCAGCACCGAGGGTTGCGATCCCGTTGCCGGTCCCGGTCCGGTACGGGCGCAACACTGAGGGTTAAGATCCCCTTACTGGTCATCTTTTTTTTTTTTTTCTAACACCTTGACTTGGTGTTATCAGCACCACACTCTCCCGAGTGAGCCACGGGCCGGCCCAATACCGGTCATCTTTTAAGAAAAAAAAAATTTGAGAACCATTATCATAGGTTGTTGGGAGGATTAAATACAATACACAGATATACAATGCTCAGAGCAGTGTCTGGCCCCATAGCTCATACTGTGTAAGCATTCACTATCGTTGTTATTATTTTATTCTTTCTCTTGTTTTTTGGTGGTTGGGGTTACAAGGCTGCACTCTAACCAACTGAGCTAACTGGCCAGCCCCTTTTTTTTCTTTTCAATATTATTTTAGAAGAGGTCCAGGATCCTAGCCCTATGGGGTCTGGCTGTGCCCTCGTGCCTTGCCTGGTGGGGGAATATGTTCCTGGTCTCTGCAGAATCGAGGCCTTCTCGCCTCCCTCTGTCAAAGATGACACTGAGCTGGGCCACATCATCCCATCCCTGGCAAAAGGTTATCGCTTGGTTGAGGAAACGGGAAAGGTCAGCCTGGGAGGCCGTGCCCGCCTCCCCTCTGCTAAGGGAGATAAAGGAGGTTGCTTGGCTTCCTTCAGGCAGGGTGGGGGGAGCCGCAATGTATAAATGGGGGGCCCGGAGGCTGCAGAGACATGGACACACCCCACGTCCAACACATCTCTGTCCGTCATGGCCAAGTGCACGCTGCTGCTGCTGGCAGTGTGGGTGCTGGCTGGGGAGCTGGGGCTGGGGGCCGAGGCCCGGGCAGCACCCTATGGAGTGAAGCTTTGTGGCCGCGAATTCATCCGAGCAGTCGTCTTCACCTGCGGGAGCTCCCGGTGGAGACGGTCGGACATCCTGGTCCAGGAAGCTATGGGTGAGACTGGGGAGGGAGTGTATGGAGGAGGGAACAGATGGCCAGATGGGTCTGGAGCCAAGGACAGAGATGAAAGGCAGGGCTATCACCTCCTGCCGAGGAGACCTGCCCAGCCTTGACGCCATGCCCAAGGCTCAGGGCTTAGCAGATCTACAGAACTGGGATGGGGGACAGCAAGCCATCCACAGGAGCTAGAAGTCAGAGAACAGTCCACTATACGGCTGAGCACCTGCTATGTGCTGAGCCCAGGGCTAAGCAAGGCTGCTCCTTTAGGGGACGCCATGCATGAAGATGACACTGAAGTGCTGTCCAAGCCTTTACGGCAGGTAGTGAGAGGGTGTGGTGTATCACAGCTGGATTTTGTCACCTATTGGTGACCTTTCCCCAGCAAGCTGTTTCCCTCTCTGAGCCTGTTTATCATTAAGTCAAAACAGATAAGGACACAGCCTAGGCAGGACAGGGGGTTCAGTCCCGGTTTGAGCAGGAAGGGGGTGGGCAGGAGACCTAGTTTCATGAGGGGCAGGAGCCTGGCAAAAGGACAGATGTTCATGGTACTGATGATGAAGAGGAGGAGGAGGAGGGATGGATATGAGTGTGGGCCCAGAAGACACACAGCCTGGGTTCAAATAGTAGCTCTACAACTTCATAGCTGTGTGTTCTTGTACAAGCTCTCTAATGAGCCATGCCTCAGTGGTCTCCTCTGGAAAATGGGGTTGATAATAACAGTTCCTGACTCATGTGGTTGTCATTGAGAAGAATAAAGGAATTAATCCACTAAAGCACTTAAAACAGTGTCTGGCACACAGTAAGTGCTCAATAAATGATCAATGCTATTTTGAATGCTTATCGTGTGCCAGACATTGTTCTTATTTTTTATGGCTATTAACTCCTCTGCTCCTTATAAAATTCAAGAAGGTAGGAGTTATTATTTTCTCCAGTTTGCAGGCAAGGAAACTGAGGCTCAGAGAAGTAAATTCACTTGCTCATGATGATAACTTGGAGAGGCTGATTTTGTGCTCAGTCAGCCTGGCTCCTAAATGCACACTCTTAACCACCAGGTAATAAATAAAGAGCAGGGGAGAATAAATGACAGGAGAGGAAAATCAAGTTCAGTAAGGTTAAATAATCTGCCCATCAAAGCTGGGTGGCAGAGACAGAATTTGAATCTAGGACTGAGTGGAATTGAAACCTTGAACCACAAGGCTGCAGCACAAGAACAAAGGAGCTGGGCCAGCAGGAGCCTGGCAGCAGCTGAGCCCTGACCACTAACTCTTTTCATCTTTTGCAGGGGATGGCTTCCCAGATGCAGACACTGATGTGGACAACCTGGCAGATGAGCTGGATGAGGCTGTGGGCTCCAGCGAGTGGCTGGCCCTGACCAAGTCCCCCCAGGGCTTTTACAGGGGCCGACCCAGATGGCAGGGAACCTCTGGAGCTCTTCGGGGAAGCCGAGATGTCTTGGCTGGACTTTCCAGCAACTGCTGCAAGTGGGGGTGCAGCAAAAGTGAAATCAGCAGCCTCTGCTAGTCCAGGAGCTGGGTAGCTGTGGGCACCAGGGTCAACACCCAGCCTTGCTATTCACTCAGCCAGTGTCCATCTGGGCACCTGTCTTTCCACCCTCGCACATTCATTCATCTGCAAGTCACAGAGGCCAGGTGCTGTGGGCTCAGGCACACCCCCAACCCCACTATCCAACCCTGATTTTGGACCAGCCTATCCTGACCCTGTGCCCTGAGCAAAATGTGTCCCTACCTGGCTAAATAGGGACCCCTGATCCTGACTCCTGACCTCTTCCCAGCGCAAACCATGCCTTTGCCTGGCCTACCCAGTCCACTGCTACAACTGGGTTCCTACTTTACCCAACCTGGCCACACTGAGACCTCTGTCCCTGTCCAGCCCAATCTATGGCTCTCCCCTGCCCAAACTGTGGCTGCTGTCCCCTGGTCAGCCTTCGCTTACTCTTTGTTCCCTGTCTTCCAGTCCCTCTTTCTCCAATTCCCTCTGCCAGAGCTCTAAGACTGTGGCCCTCAGGGATGGGAGTGGTCCCCTAGGTTCCCTTGATAACCTGGGATGGGAGGCGCGGTGGGCGCATCAGAACCTTCCCCAACCCCAATAATAAAAAGTTCCAAAGGACTCGCCAGAGTGCGTGTGTGTGTCATCGCTGGGGCTGGGAGATGGAGTGGGGACACGCTGCAGGGGAGTTGGGCATCGCCCGCGGCGCCCTCCCAGACGCCCCAGGCCGCCTCCCTACTCCCCCGCCTCCAGCTCGGGGAGCTGGGGCTTTCCGTCGCGGGGAAGGGGCGGGGATCCGGAGCGCAAGGTGCAGAGGCGGCCTGGAGGGGTGGCTCCGCTTCCCGTCGCCGCCTCCGACGCCGAGCAGCGCGGCCGCCCTGGGCAGGGCAGAGCCAGGCCAGACTGGGGTCGCGGGGGGCGCCATGTGGGAGGCCCGGACCGCCCCCTTCTGGCCGCGGCAGCTGCCGAATCTGCTGCTGCTGCCTCTATTGTTTCTGCTGTTACACCGGACTCGTCCCCAGGGTGAGTTGTGGAGCGTGCGCGTGTCGCTGTCGCTGCGCGCACGATGAAAACGCAAACCCTCCGGGGTGAACCGTAAGTTAGCGGAATGAATGGCAGAGGTCCGGGTGCCACTGTGACCCCACCCCCCCGGGGCAGAGATCGGCAGAAGAAAGGAGTCTGGGAATGGGCGGCGGCGAGGTGGGAACCAGAGCCGCGGGGGGAGGGGTGGGGTGGGAGATCTTGGGGGTGGTGACAGGATGTGGCTGGCAAACAGAAGGGAGGAGTTTTGCCCAAAGCTTGGGTAGGGGCGACCAGCGCCCCCTTCCTGCTTCTTGCTGCTGCTCATTTCCGTAAGGGACCTCGGAACGCCCCCCCGCAATTGTCAGAAGTCCCCGGAAGTTCAGGTTCTGGGGTGCGCAGGCTGCAGGGGAGCCCCTTTCCTGGACCTTCTGCCTCCCTCTCCAGGCAGCTCGGGGCCACTGCAGTGCTACGGAGTTGGACCCGTTGGTGACTTGAACTGCTCGTGGGAGCCTCTCGGGGACCTGGGAGCTCCCTCCAGGCTGCACCTCCAGAGCCAGAAGTAGTGAGTACTCTCAGGTGCTTGGAGTAAACTGAGGCTCTAGAGGGAGCCCCTCACGTTCCAGCCTGCTCTGGTTGAAAGGAACCAGGAGTCTCCCCTTCCACCCCCTACTCTCAAACCCTTTAATTCCCTCATTTCCTTGCTGTGTGGCCCGGGACCAGTCACTTTCCCTCTCTGAGCCTCCGTTAAGTGGCGATATGCCCTGTTAAGTGGCGATAGTGATGGAACCTGGGTTGATTCTGAGGATTCAGTGACTTAGGTACTTGGCAAGGAGAAAATGCTTAATAATGGGAAGCTGTTTTTTATTTGCTGTGTGACCTTAGGCAGGTAGCTTAACCTCTCTGAGCATGTGAAAAGATCATTCAGTCTGGTACTGGGGGTGCAGCAGTGAAAGAGGTAGACGGAAAGCTTGGCCCCAGTGGGGTCTACAGAAAACCGTTCCTTCATGATGAATCACACCTGGAAATTCACCATTTCAAATTGGGCTGAGGGATGAGTAAGAGAGGCAGCAAAAGATGGGAATGGGGGATAGGAGGGCTGGCTTTTTACTTTTTAATGGTGGTTAAAATATACACAACATAAAATGTACCATCTTAACCTTTTTTTTTTTTTTTGGTGGCTGGCCTATAAATCTTAACCATTTTTAAATGTACAGTTCAGTGGCATTAAGTACATTCACACTGTGCTGTCATCAACATCCATCTGCAGAAGGGGGGCCTAGTTTTAATTGGTGCAGGGTGGGGGAGTCAGGGAAGGTCCCCCTTTTTATTAATGAGATAAAATTCACCTTACATAAAATTAACAGTTTTAAAGTGTGCAATTCAGGGGTATTTAGCACATTCACAATGTTGTGCAACCATCATCTCTATCTGGTTGCAAAACATTTTCATCAGTTCAGAAGGAAATCTGTGCCAATTAGCTGTCACTACCCCCCTCTGCCTCCCCAGCCCCTGGCAACCACCAATCTGCTTTCTGTCTCTATGGGTTTGCCTGTTCTGGACATTTCATATCAATAGGATCATACACCACGTGGTCTTTTGTGTCTGGCTTCTTTCACTCAGCATCATGTTTTCGAGGCTCACCCATGTAGCATGTGTCAGTGCGTCATTCCTTTTTATGGCTGATAATATCCCATCATATGGATACACCACAATTTGCTTATCCATTCATCCATTGATGGACATCTGGACTGTTTCCACCTTTGGGCTATTGTGAATAGTACTGCTAAGAACATGGGTGTGTAAGTTTTTGCTCGAGTCTTTGTTTTCAATTCTCTGGGGTATACACCCAGGAGTGGAATTGCTGGGTCATAGGGTAATTCTGTTTAACTTTTTGAGGAACACTATACAGTGTTCCACGGTGGCTGCACAATGTTCTAGTTTCTCCAGTTTTTCCACATCCTCACCAACACTTGTTTTTATAAAGGTGTTGTTTTGAACCTTTGAAATCCAAACCATGGGGATGTCCTCACCTCTCTCTCTCACCCACGTATGATCCACCAGCAAGCCCTGCCGACTCCATCTTCCCTGTTATCCAGAATCTGGCAATTCTGCCTATTTTCTTATACCCACCCTGCTCCAGCCCCATTATTGCTAACTTGGATCATGCAAGACTGCTCCCTGGTCTCTGGTTTCCACCCTCAACCTCACGCTCTATCCTCCCTGTAGCATCTAAAGGGCACCTTTGAACATCTGAGTCAGGACACATCCCTCCTCGGCTCAGAACCCTCCATGGCTGCTGTCTCACTCAGGGTAAAAGCCAAAGTCCTTCCTGCAGCCCACCAGGCCCTGTACACTGTCCTCATTGCTCACTCCACTCCAGCCACATGGACCTTCTTGCTGTTCCTCCAACACACCAGGCACAGTTTGGCCTCAGGGCCTTTGCACTGGCTGTTCCCTCTTCCTGGAATGCTCTTCCTCCAGGTACTGCTTGGCCCCATCCTCCCCTCCTTCAGGCCTTTATTCAAATGCCTCCCCAACTGAGAGAACATTCCTGAAAACACCACACCAGGCACAGTTTGGCCTCAGGGCCTTTGCACTGGCTGTTCCCTCTTCCTGGAATGCTCTTCCTCCAGGTACTGCTTGGCCCCATCTTCCCCTCCTTCAGGCCTTTATTCAAATGCCTCCCCAACTGAGAGAACATTCCTGAAAACACCTCCCTAAAATAGCACCATCACTCTGAATCCCTTCATCACACTGCATCGTCCTTACCCTATGTGATTGCTTTTTATCACTTATACCTCTTGAAATGTGTATATGTTTATGTGTTTCTCATCTGTCTCCCCCTCTGGAATACCAGCTTCAGAGGGTGGGTCCTTGTTTGTTTTGGTCATAGTTCTATCCCCAGCTTCTAGAACAGGACCTGGTACAATATATATTTGCTGACTGAATAGCTACATACACATTAATGTGCATTGATATAGTATATGCTCAATTAAACAATGACCAATGCTCACGTAACGTGCATGGCGCACCCAACGTTGTTCTAAACACATTCCACGTATTATCTCATTTATTCCCCTCCCCTATTCAGCCTTCTCAGCAAGTACTTTTATTGCTTTCATTTTGTAGATGAGAAAACAGAGAAGTGAGGCACAGAGAAGTTAAGTCACTTGCTCAAGGTCACGCAGCTCTAAAGCAGCAGAGCTGGGATTTGAACCCAAGCAGAGCAAGCTGCAGCCACTCTTACCAGTACGAGGGTTGTTATCACATGGCTCTGGGCCCAGCCCAATGTGTCTCATCCCTGCATGTCTCCTCACAGCCATTCCTACAGAACCCAGACTGTGGCAGTGCCCACCGGGCAGAGCTGGGTGACCATTCCGCGGGAACAGCTTACCATGTTTGACAAACTCCTTGTCTGGGTGACTGAGGCAGGCCAGCCTCTCGGGCCCCCAGTCTTCGTGAACCTGGAAACTCGAAGTAATGTGACAAGAGGGTGGGGCACTGTATGTGGGCTGGGTGGTCCTGGAGGCCCCAACTCACTGCACCCTGGCCTCCCCTTCCCCAGTGAAGCCGAACACCCCCTGGCTGTACCCTGATGTGGACTTTTCTGAAGATGACCCCTTGGAGGCCATTGTCCAATGGGCTCCACCTATGTGGCCATCCCACAAAGTTCTTATTTGCCAGTTCTACTACCGAAGATGCCAGGAGGTGGCCTGGACCCCGGTGAGTGTCAACACTCAAAAATAGTCAATAAAAGCTGCTGACATTTCTAAGCACCTACTGTGTGTCAGGCCCCCAGGTAAGCAATCTGCATGGATTATCTTGATGAGTCCTTCCAACCTCCCCATACAATAGATGCTTTTAAGATCACCATTTGATAGTTGGGGAAGCTGAACTTCAGAGAAGTTAAGCAACTTTCCCAAGGTCACAGAGCAGGAAAGTGAAAGACAAGTCCAGGGCAAGGGGACCCCAAAAGGAGTTGGGGGAACCGCCCACACACTTTAAGGGCACAACATGGAAGTTGCTTATATCATTTCCTCTCATATCTCATCGGCCAGGAACATAGTCACACGGTCTCACCTGACTGCAGGGGAGGCTAAGAAATGTAGTCTTTATTCTTGGCAGCCGTGTTCCCAACTGATACTCCTGGTGCCTGTTTTCAAAGGGAAAAGGGGAGAATGAATATTGGGGATAACCAACTGCCTCAGCCACAAATTTTGCTATAAAACCCCAGAATAAAGAGCAGAGTTGTTGTCATTGTGATTACCCATGCAATTCAGAGCAATGATGAGATGCACACTTTGGAATCTGACTACCTGGGTATGAATCTCAGCTCCAGCATTCACCAGCTCTGTGACCTTGGGCAAATCACTTCCTGTCTCTGGGCCTCAGTTTCCTCACCTGTAAATGGGGTAAATAATAAAACTTACCACCTCCCGCCATACCTGGCATACAGAGTGACCAGCTCGTCTCTGTCTGCCTGGGACTGTGTCAATTTTAAAACTGAAAGTCCCATGTTCTGGAACCTCCTCAGTCCAGGGAAAACCAAGACAGTTGGTCACTCTGCTGACACATAAGTTCAAGTACCCTCAACTTAGCCCATGGTCCCATCGCTCTTCTCTGTCTCTCCCCCAGCTGGAACCAGAACTGAAGTCCCTCCCCCTGACCCCTATTGAGATCCAGGACCTAGAGCTAGCCACTGGCTACGAGGTGTCTGGACGATGCCGAATGGAGACAGAAGACGAACTGTGGGGCGAGTGGAGCGCCATTCTGTCATTCCAAACACCACCCTCTGGTGAGGATATTCGGGCTTGTCCCAAATCTTCACCCTCCCTCCTGGAAGTCTGGCCAACCATGTCCCTGTCATTTGTTCTCCTCTTTTCTCATTCTTGACAGCTCCAAAAGATGTGTGGGTATCAGGGAACCTCTGTGGGATGCCAGATGGAAAGGAACTGCTGCTTCTTTGGACGGTGAGTTGCGGGAAGCAGTTACATTTTTCTGCACCTGTCAGGAAACCCTCAAATAACAATGACATAAATGAGACAGAACTTAACTATGCAGCCCTTTTGAAGTTGCTTCAAGAATTCGAGGAGAGGATGCTCAGAGAGGTCCTGGCACAGAACTGGGCATGAAGCAAGCCTCCACCAATGTCAGCTGCTTCTGAGATACCTGAGACATGGGATGGGTGCAGGTATTCCAGGTGGGGGAGGAGGCGGACGGCAGATGCAAAGGTCTGAAAGCATGACTGGAGCTCAACTCCACAAGATATAACACAGTGTGTGCTAAGAGCTCAAATGCTAGTATCAAAAGGGTGTTATAAAATGGCACACAAAGGGCCGGCCAGGTGGCGCACTGGAGAGTGCGCTGCTTGGGAGCGTGGTGGCGCTCCCGCCAAGGGTTCGGA
>NW_007726329.1:374832-375455 GCF_000696425.1 Galeopterus variegatus
GCGCGACACTGAGGGTTGTGATCCCGTTACCAGTCAGTAAAAAAGACAAAAAGGAAAAAAATAATAATAAAATAAAATAAAATGGCACACAAGGGTGCAATAGTCCTCACAGATTCAAATCTGTTGAGCACCTACCATGTGGCAGGCATTGCTAGACCCAGGCTCTCAGTAAATAGGGCAAGGAACAAAAAGACAGAGGCTGTACTTTCTTTGGCTACACAATCTAACATTAATTTTAATCATACGTAACACCTATAGATCCTAGCCTCCACACTTATTTATATTAACCAACTTTACAGATGAGAAAAATGAGACACAGAGAGGTTGCCCCAAACCACACAGGTGGTAAGTGGCAAAGCTGAGATTCACTGGCTTTCAAACAGTGATTCTCAGCCCCAGTGCCTCCATTTTTTAACACATACTTTGTAAAACCCCTTTACTGCACCAAAATGAAATACATAAAAAATATAATCTATGTATATACAAGTTAAAAAAATATATATATAGGGCCAGCCCCATGGCGCACTTGGGAGAGTGCAGCGCTGGGAGCACAGCGTCGCTCCCGCCACGGGTTCGGATCCTATATAGGAATGGCCGGTGTGCTCACTGGCTGAGCGTGGTGC
>NW_007726329.1:375827-379426 GCF_000696425.1 Galeopterus variegatus
AAAAAAAAAAAAAAAAAAATATGTATATATATATATATATATAAAAGAGAGTGTTCTAACTGTAACATTAAGTAGAAAATAAAGAGGAAATAAGGTTTCTACATAAGGGTAAAAGATTCAGTTTGCCAGGATGATATGAGTACTAAATCTGTATGTACCTAATAACATGGCTTCACAATGCATAAAGCAAAAATTGACAGAACTACAGAAGAAATATAAGAATATACAACCATTGTGGGATATTTTAACACACCCCTCTCAGTAATTCCATAGCAAGCAGATGAAAAACAAATCAAGATCTAGAAGATTTTAATATGAAATTAGCAAACTTAACCTAATGGACTTGCATAGGAAACATCAGAACATGCATTCTTTCCATACACACATAGAATATTTACCAAGATGAACCACATGCCAAGCCATAGAGCCAGTCTCTAGGGACCTCAAAGGGGTGAAGTGATGCAAGGCACATTGAAATACTCTCTGACTGGAACACAGATTTTATTGGGAATTGATATCAAAAACTACCTCGAGTCCCCATATGGTTGGAATATTTTTAAAATTTAGTTAAATATTAAAACCAGGCCCCAAAAGGTATTTGCATTTGTACATAAAAAGGAGTTTGGTTCTAGAATCAGTTAAAATTATTAGACATATTTTTCATTTACACAAGTTTCCAGTGGGGATGATGTTCAAAAGTCACAAGGGACATAGGACAATTTTTTGTTTCCAGGACAGCATAGCATCCCTGGATCTTGTCCATCAAATACCAATCATCGAGGCAACGAAAAATTCTCACAAAATTTCCCAAAGCCACCTGAAGGTTACCATCCTCTTCGCTCTCTGCAAAACCACTCCTCTGTTCAACAGTGGGAATTTTGAAAATCCTAAGACCTGCACAGGACACAAACTAGGGACTCAGGCACAAAATTTAAGGGGGCTCCAAAAAACCCCCCCACCTATTTTAGATAAATAATATTTTAATACAATATTTTAAAAACTTAAATCAGCAAACTAGAGTCCAAAGACCAGTTGTCTGCTTTTGAAAATACAGTTTGATTGGCACCAGGGCTGGGATTAGTGCGAAGTGAGCAAGGCAGCGTTGTTACAAGTGCAGGCTAGATCCTGCCTTTACTTTCAATCTTGATATTTTGTTATGGATTTTTGGCATTAAGTTTGATTTATTAAAATACTGCATTGAGGGCCGGCCCTGTGGCTCACTCGGGAGAGTGCGGCGTTGGTAGCACCAAGGCCGTGGGTTCGGATCCTATATATGAATGGCCGGTGCGCTCACTGGCTGAGCGTGGTGCAGGCAACACCAAGCCAAGGGTTGTGATCCCCTTACCGGTCCAAAAAAAAATACTGCATTGAAATATTATTTATCTTAATTACTGGGTTTTTGTTAGCCACCTCCGCACCTTAAATTTTGCACCCGGGCCGGCCCGTGGCTCACTTGGGAGAGTGCAGTGCTGATAACACCAAGGCCCCGGGTTTGGATCCCATATAGCGATGGCTGGTTCGCTCGCTGGCTGAGCGTGGTGCTGACAACACCAAGTCAAGGGTTAAGATCCCCTTACCGGTCATCTTTAAAAAAAAAAAAAAAAAAAAAAATTTTGCACCCAAGGTGAGTATCTCTATCACATCATCCTAGTCCTGGCCCTGGAACCTCATCTGAATTCCACCTCCACCACTCTGAGACTCAGTTTCCTCATCTGTGAAGTAAAGCCAAGAAAAATACTTCACTGACTGGTTTGTCAGGTGACCTCACTGAGACACGTGGTATGTGCCTGATAAATGGAAGATATTCACCCCTTCTTCCCCTTCTCCCTCAGGGCCCGGGGCCCTGTGTGCAGTTGAGCTACAGAGTCGGGTTCTGGGATGGAGAGCAGGAGCTGGTTCGGGAAGGGATCTCCTGCTGCAGCTCGTCCATCCCCTCCTGGGCAGAGTGGGCCTGGGTGTCCGCTGTCAATGCCACAAGCTGGGAGCCTCTCACCAACCTCTCTTTGGTCTGCTTGGGTAAGAGACTAGGAACTTCCTCAGCTCAGTAACGTGGAGGGGTGGGAGGGGACTTCCTGAATGGGCAGCTGAGACTCCCTCCCATCCCCCCCTCTAGCTCCAGGCTCTGCCCCCCATGGTGTGGTGGTCAGCAGCATTGCTGGGAGCATGGAGCTGCTGGTGACCTGGCGACAGGGGCCCGGGGAGCCACGGGAGCATGTGGTGGACTGGGTTCGAGATGGGGACCCCCTGGAGGACCTCAACTGGGTCCGGCTTCCCCCTGGAAACCTCAGTGCTCTGTTACCAGGTGAGGCCCCTGGACACCTGGGTTCCCATCCCAGCTGTTAAAAGAGAGTAGACAGATGGGTGGACTTGCAGGAGAGAGTGTTATGGTTAAAGTATCATTAATTCGTGCAAGAAATATTTATTGACCACTTACTATATGCCAGGTCCTGTTCTATGCACTAGTGCTCAGTGACTGATGACAACTAGCATGTATCAGAATGGCTATTTTGGAAAGAAAGGTTAGAAAAGTCCTCTCTGGAGAAGTGACATTTGAGCTGAGACCTGAAGGACATGAGGATAGGGCCCATGAGGGTGTCTGAGGGAAAAGCATTCTGAGGAAAGGGAACCGCCAGTGCAAAGGCCCTGAGGCAGGAAAGTTCCTGCTGTGCTAGAGGACAGTGAGAAGGCCAGTGTGGCTGGAGTGGAATGACTGAGGGGTAGAAAGTGGGAGGAGATGAGGGGAGGGAGGTGAATGCAGGGCCTTGCAGGCTACAGGGAGGACTTTGGTTTTTGCTCTGTGTAAGGTGGGAGCCATGGAGGGGCCTGAGCAGAAGAGGGATGTAGCTGAATCAAGTGTTCACAGACACTCTCTGGCTGTTATGAGGGGGTGACAGACTGCGGGGGCGGGGAGATGTCTCAAGCCAGGAGACCTGGAAGGAGGCGACTGCACTTGTCCAGGAGGGAAATGATGGGCTGGATCAGGTGGGGACCAGTGTGGGAGGAGAAGCAGGTAGGTTCTGGTTGGGGAGTCCTGGAGCAGAATTTTGGAGACTCATTTGGATGTGCTTCATCTGAGACACTCAACCATGGTCATCCAGGTGGAACCATCCAGGGGACTGTCGGATGCTTAGGTCTGGGGTACATCAGAGAGTCTAGACAGGGGCTTGATATTGGGGAGCCTGTCTTTGGTATTAGGACTTGGGAGAGCATGAGAAGGTGTTGGGTGAGAAATTTAGGAGAGTCTTAAGACCCACAAGTATGTATGAACAAAAGGAGAGGAACCCCAATTCTGGAAAATTCCCAGCTGGGAAAGGCTATGCAGAACCAGGAGGTTCAGAGGAAGGACCTCAGGAGCCTCACCTCTGCATTGGACCATCTCAAAGCCTTGGGCACCTGCATTTCCTGGTCCAAGGCCTCTTTCTGGTCACTGAAGCATGTTGCCTGCCTGGACAGAAGGTTGGAAGTGCTGGGGAATTAAGGCCCCTCAGGAGCAGCCCTTGAGAAACCACCCATGAGAATTGGTAGATCGATAACCCGGCTCCCTCCCGGCTCCCTCCCGCCTCCGGGGGGGGGGGGGGGGGGGGGGGGGGGGGGGGGGG
>NW_007726329.1:380413-390840 GCF_000696425.1 Galeopterus variegatus
GGGGGGGGGGGGGGGGGGGGGGGGGGGGGGGGGGGGGGGGGGGGGGGGGGGGGGGGGGGGGGGGGGGGGGGGGGGGGGGGGGGGGGGGGGGGGGGGCGCTGCAGTGTGTGCTCTCTGCCGCCCCCCAGAGGTCCCCAGCGGGACTGAGCCTCAATTGTCCGCCCTGGGAACTCGTTCCTTAATGCACCGTTTCCTGGCTGCCTTTGCGTCCCTGTATGACTCCCCTCTGCCCTATTGGTGTTTTCTGGGGTTACCTCGAAGATAAATTACTTACACCAAAATCTTTCTCTCGGGGTGTCCTTCTGGGGACCCAAATGAGAGGGGGAGGGAGAGCCAACTTTAACTGGTCTTCGTTCGCTATCAGGGGAGTTTGAAGGCGGAGTCCCCTATCGCATCACCGTGACTGCGGTCTCTCCTTGGGGCTTGGACCCTGCCCCCTCAGTCTGGGGGTTCAAAGAGGAACTAGGTAAGAGATGGGGCTGAAGGGTGGGGGGTCCTGGAACCCCAGCAGACCTTCACCCGCTGGCTTTCTTCCTAGCACCCATAGCGGGGCCAGTGCTTTGGCGACTGCAGGATGCCCCCCCAGGAACCCCCGTCATAGCGTGGGGAGAGGTCCCAAGGCGCCAGCTCCGGGGCCATCTCACCCGATACACCTTGTGTGCGCAGAATGAGAACAGACCCTCGGTCTGCGTAAATGGTGAGCTTTCCTGCCCTTTCCTCCCAACCCCTACAAGACCCACCCTTCGGTGTACCCCACCCCCTACCCCACATGGGCCCCTTTGGCTCCCTCTCATCCCCTGGGACAACACATAATGTCATCTGTCCCCTAGGGTACAGTAACCCTCTTGGCTACCAGTATAATGGACTATCATTCAGCCATTAAAAATGAAGACTCTGATCTATATTTATTGACATTGAAAGATGCCTGTCACATTTTATTAAGTGAAAAAGATAAGAGGATTACAGAACTCTGTGGTGTGGTTCCACTTTGGTAAAATAAAGCCCGTACTGAGCAAAGTGGAGGCACAAATATGAAAAGAAATTTCCCTCAATTTCAACAGGGATTGTAGGATTATGTGTGATTTTTATTTCTTTTCATGTCCTTGGGTATAGGATGGATTTTTACTCTAAGCACAAATCCCTTTCTGGTTTTTTTTGTTGTTGTTGACGTTCTTTTTTTCTATTTTTTCTGTTATTTATTTATTTGTTTGTATTTTTTACAAATCCCTTTTGAAATATGTCTGTATTATTCATTTTTTCTAATTACCAGCGTTATTTGTGCTTGTTACAAAAAAATAACTCATTAAAGAGACATATCACCTGGCCGGTTAGCTCGATTGGTTAAAGTGCAGCCTTGTAACACCAGGGTCAAGGGTTTGGATCCCCATACCAACCAGCCACCAAAAAAATGAAATAAAAAAGTAAAGAGAAAATCATCAAGAATATCAGCATTTTCATCATTTCACTGATACTGACGATGCAGCTTCCAAAATTTTCTGTGTTTATGTTAACATATAGATAGAAGCTATTTTTTTTGATGATGTAACTTTTTATTGTAGAAATCTTTAAGCACACACAAAAGTAGGGAGAATAGCATAACAAATCCATGTGCACCCACCACCCAGCTTCAACAATTGCCAGCATTTTGCCAATCTTCTTTCAATTTATCCTCCACACTTTTTTCTCTAGAGTCTTTGTTATCATTTCACCCCCAAATACGTCAGTACTTCAGCAGTTATCTCTAAGTGATAAGGCCTATTTTTAACATAATTACCTTGTGTGATTGCATCTTGCAAAATTATATATAGAGAGAGAGATCATTAGGTTAAAATTATATATGTATATAATATTATATAATTATTTAAATATATATATAGTGATAAGGCCTATTTTTAACATAATTACCTTGTGTGATTGCATCTTGCAAAATTATATATATAGAGAGAGAGATCATTAGGTTAAAATTATATATGTATATAATATTATATAATTATTTAAATATATATATATGTGGATCATGCTATCAGCTATAGTTTGGACCCTGAATCTTATGACTGATGTTTTACAACTTGCTTTTTTTCACCTGATCATTTAGCTTGGTCACCTTTCTACATCAATATATCTTCTGTTTATTTGTTTTTGGTATGTGGGGGGTGCAGCTGGCTGGTACAGGGATCCAAACCCTTGATCTTGGTGTTATCAGCACCACGCTCTAACCAACCTAGCTAACGGGTCAGCCCTGCATCAACGTATCTTGATCCATGTTCTTGTCTCCTAAAATCCTATCATAAACCAAAAGACTACTTCCTCTTTGGGTTAAAAAAGGACTGAAGTAAAAAAGTAAATAAAAATAGTTCTAGGAGGTCCAAATGTCTTCCCCTTGTCTTTTTTTTTTTTTTTTTTTTAAAAAGATGACCGGTAAGGGGATCTTAACCCTTGACTTGGTGTTGTCAGCACCACGCTCACCCAGTGAGCTAACCGGCCATCCCTATATGGGATCCGAACCCGTGGCCTTGGTGTTATCAGCACCGCACTCTACCGAGTGAGCCATGGGCCGGCCCCCCTTGTCTTTTTTTTTAAAAGATGACCGGTAAGGGGATCTTAACCCTTGACTTGGTGTTGTCAGCACCACGCTCACCCAGTGAGCTAACCGGCCATCCCTATATGGGATCCGAACCCGTGGCCTTGGTGTTATCAGCACCGCACTCTACCGAGTGAGCCATGGGCCGGCCCCCCTTGTCTTTTTTTTTAAAAGATGACCGATAAGGGGATCTCAACCCTTGACTTGGTGGTGTTAGCACCACACTCTCCCAAGTGAGCAAACTGGCCATTCCTATATAGGATCCGAACCTGTGGTCTTGGTGTTATCAGCACCACACTCTCCCAAGTGAGCCACAGGCCGGCCCTAAATGTCTTCCCCTTGATTGGGGCAAATCTCCCTTCACCGGGTTCTGTGTAGGTGAGAGATAGGATGCTCATTCATTATTTTATTTATTCAAATTTATATATCACTTTTGAGTGCTTATTATGTGCCAGACACTGAGGCAGGTGCTGGGAATGTGGCCTTCGTAGAATGTGGCCTTTCTAATGGGGAACCCACAGGTATAGACAAACAAAATAATATCTAAGTAGTATGTCCCATGGTGACAGGTGCTGAGTAGCGAATGAAGCGACAAAGGTGGATAGTTAAAGAGGTACAATTTTAAATGGTGAGGGGGTGTCAGGGAAGGTCTCCCTGAGGAGGTGACATTTGAGCAAAGATCTGAAAAAGAGAAGGAGGGAGACACGTCAATATCTGGGGAAGAATGTGGTAGAGAAAAGAGCATGTGCAAAGGTCCTGAGGTAGGACTTCACCAACTCCCCAACCTCTCTGGTTGTGTCCTTCAGTGAGTGCCAGTGCCCGGAATGCCACCCTGCCTGACCTTCAATGGGGTCCCTGTAAGCTGTGGATGACTGCATCCACCATCGCAGGACAGGGCCCACCTGGTCCCAGCCTCTGGCTTCACCTACCAGGTAGGGGGCTGGGGTGGGATTACTGCGAGGAGGGGGAGGTTGTCTGGAGTCATTACTTGGGCTCTGGTGCATGGACAACATTTTGACTTGGGAGGGAGGGTTGCTAACAGTGCCTCAGGAGCATTTCAATTCTGCTAAATGCTGCTGTCTGTTTTTAGACAATGTGCATCTCTAACAGTTTCACCCCATCCTTGACCTTGACAGAGTACTCCTCTATTCATAAGCCCCTCTCTGCACCCCCCAGCCAAAATTTCCACCATCCTTAGCCCCTACCCATTCACAAGCCCCGCCCATTTCTCAGCCTCTCTCATCTAAGCCCCACCCCATCCATGAGCCCTGCCTCCCTCCTCCCTCATGTCCAATAGTTCTCTCCTACCACGCACCCTACTTCCCCCTCCCAGATAACACCATAAGGTGGAAAGTTCTGCCAGGTGTCCTGTTCCTTTGGGGCTTGTTCCTGATGGGCTGTGGCCTCAGCCTAGCCACTCCTGGAAGGTGAGGCTCTCGCACATGGGTCTCTGCCCAGATGCAGGGTGGGGAGGGCAGACGGGCACTTGCTGAGCTTCCGGGGGGTTGAAGGGAGGCCTCAGGGCTCTGTCATGTTCATGAGCCCTGCAACCTGGAGTGTCTGGTTGCCTGGATTTCCTGCCTGACTCTTACCTGCTCATCAGGTGCCTCCACCTGTGGCACAAAGTGCTGCCCCACTGGGTCCAGGAGAAGGTTCCTGATCCTGCCAACAGCAATTCTGGACAGCCCCACATGGAGGTGAGCAAAAAGGCTGGCTTGTTGGAGCCTTCCAGGGGATTGGAGGATCTGGGGACACTGGGGAGTAGGTGAGGTGGGAGGGGGCAAGATTTTAGCCTTATCTCTTCCCAGGAAGTGCCACAGGCCCAGCCCTTTAGGGACTTTCCCATCCTGGAGGTGGAGGAGATGGAGCCACTGCCAGTTACAGAGCCCCCCCAGGCCTCCGCCCCGCTTGACTCTGGGTATGAGAAACACTTTCTGCCCACACCTGAGGAGCTGGGCCTTCTGGGGCCCCCCAGACCGCAGGTTCTGGTTTGAACCTTACCCCAACCTGGGGTCTGCAAGCCAAACTAGAGGGGTGCTCATGCAAGTTGCACCCCACTCCTGGATTAGCTGTCTTGACAGATGAAGACACTGAGGTTCAGAGAGGCTGAGCCACTTGCCTGAGACACCCAGCTAGGAAGAACTGGGACTGAAGGACCCCTACAGAGAAGGACCTGGCCCCAACAGGGAATGTGTGGATAGATGAGGGAGCCAAGGAAAATATATGAAATTGAGAGTGGAAGCTGCCTCCTGAAATCTGTCCTTCTGCTGTAACAGAACTGCATTTGGGCATGATCCCAGCCTCCCTTGCAGCTAGGTACAGCCATGGACTGAGTTCTCAACAACAGAACATGGGCAAAAGTGATGTGTGTGAACACCAAGTCTGGATGGGACTTTAAAACACTGGGTGGGGGCTCCTCCACACTCCCTTCCCTTCTCTATGAGCCAGATCATAAATGTGCCCCATGATCCAGCTTTGGCCATACCCAAGGGGAGGGGAGGACAAGAAATGGAAAGGAACCTGAATCCCTGAGTGACTGCATGGATCCGAGCCATCCAGAGAAATAAACCTTTATGTTTTTCTAGCTCCTATAGCTTGAGGTCTCTTTGTTACAGCAGCTGAATCTGTACTGTCACTGATTCACAATCTCTGATTCTAGCAGAGTTAAGCCCTCAGTTTCCCATCAGGATGAGATCAGGTGGCTCTGTGACAATAACCCATATGTTCAAGCTGTCTGAGTGCTTTAATCATTTATTTTCAAGTATAAAGGCTTCATCGCAGAAGGGGGCCAGGGTCACAGGCAGTGGGCAGGGGGTCCAGAAGCCCAGGTGTAGGTGAACATGCAGGCCAGCTGGCTCCCAGGTGCTACAGCCAGTCCCGTGATGCCCTGTCTGAGCCTAGGACCCTCTGCTGGATGCCAAGAGGCCGAGGTAGCTGTGAGAAGAGGTGGGCATGGGTTGGAGGGGTGCGGGCTCACATAACCGCACAACACTGGCACGTCTTTTGCTTAGGTCCGCTTGCCTCTTCACCCTCGGTGGGGGCAGATGGCTCAGGCTGCCGGGCAGGGGCATAGGTGGGCGCGGGGTGGACACTGGGGTTGGCGCTGGGCTCCTCCCCATGAAGCAGTGGCTGGCACTCGGTGGGCTGCTCTGGGGTGGCTGGGGTCTCTGCCAGGAGGGGCGTGGCACCCCCTGAGGGGTCCTGGCCTTCAGCAGGGGTCTGGGGCTTTACTGCTTCCTCCTCCAGGGAGCCTTCTTGCTTTTCCTGGGGCTGCAGTCCTTCCTCCTCTGGGCTTGGCTCCTCCTCATTGGCCCCAAGGGGAGCCCCTACATCACTCACCTCCTCTGCCTGGGATTCAGTTCCTGCCCCTGGTGCTCTCTGCTCTTCTGGACTCAGATCTTCCTTTGCTCCTTGGGTCTTTTCTAATTCCAATGGTTGCTCACCTCCTTTTTCTTCTGCCTGCAGAGGCTCATCACCTCCTTTTTCCTCTGCCTGTGATGGTCCCTCACCTTCTTTTTCCTCTGCCTGTGATGGTCCCTCACCTCCTTTTTCCTCTGCCTGTGATGGCTCCTCACCTCCTTTTTCCTCTGCCTGTGATGGCTCCTCACCTCCTTTTTCCTCTGCCTGTGATGGCTCCTCACCTCCTTTTTCCTCTGCCTGTGATGGCTCCTCACCTCCTTTTTCCTCTGCCTGTGATGGCTCCTCACCTCCTTTTTCCTCTGCCTGTGATGGCTCCTCACCTCCTTTTTCCTCTGCCTGTGATGGCTCCTCACCTCCTTTTTCCTCTGCCTGTGATGGCTCCTCACCTCCTTTTTCCTCTGCCTGTGATGGCTCCTCATCTCCTTTTTCCTCTGCTGCTAATGGTTGCTCACCTCCTTTTATCTCTGTCACCAAAGGCTCTTCACTTGCCTCTGGCTTTTCCTCGCCTCCTTCCTCTTCTACTTCCAGTGGCTCCTCAACTTCCTTCTTCTCTACCCCTAGCATTTCCTCACCTCTTTCTCTCTCTGCCCTCAAAAGTCCCTCACCTTCTTTTCTCTCTAATCCCAGTGGTTCCTCACCTCCTTCCCTCTCTGTCCCCAGCTTTTCCTCACCTCCTCTGCTCTCTGGCTTCAAGGACTCCTCACTTCTTTTCCTCTCTTCCACCAGTGGCATCTCTGCCCTGTCCCCCTCTGTCCCTGGCTTGTCCTCACTTCCTCTCTTCCCTATTCCTGCTGATTCTTCTGCTCTCCTCCTCTCTACCTCCCAGGTTTCCTCTCCTCCTCTCCTCTCTGCTCCCAGTGAACCTTCATCTCCTCCCTCCCTTCCTGTCACCAGCGGCCCCTCCAACCCCTCCACCAGCAGCTCCTCCCAGTCCTCACTGAGGGTCACTCGCTCCACCCAGATGAAGGACCCCTCCTCTCCTCTTCCTTCAGGGCTGCCCCTGGGAGCACCCTCCCCTTCTCTGGAAGCTGCCTCCTCCCATCTCTCCTGGAACCTCGGCAAGCTGGTCTGTGCAGCTCCTGGGCCCATGCCCACCTCCCCTGTGGCCTCCGAGTCGCTGCCCCCCACCCCTTCCCAGACCACCTCCACGGTGCCCCTGTCCTCCTTCACCCAGGCAGGGAGCTCCAGGCTGCCAGCCCCCTGCCTGTCCCCAATGGCCTCCTGCACCACCTCCTCCACCTTGGCCTCCAGCTCCAGGCCTGTGGCTCCTGTGGCACAGTCCTCGGTGGCCCTCAGCCCCTCCCACACCACCTTCACTACACCCCCTTCCTTGTCCTCACCCACCCGCCCCTCAGTGGCTGCTACCCCCTGACTTGGCTCTTGCTCCGGAGGGGGGCTGGGTCCCAGGCAGGGGCCGTTGGCTTCTGAGGAGGCTGCTACTGCCCCGGGGACCCGCCTTGGGGCTGGCAGAACCCCAACGGCCTCCTCCCTGGGCTCAGATGGGGACTCTGGGGACACGCCCACTGGCCAGGCTGGCAGGGAGGCTCTCTTGTCCAGATCAGTATGGCCTAAGGGAGCCAGGGAAGGAGAGGAGAGGAAAGAGGGGAAGACAGGGTGAGGAGGGCCCAGGAAGACCCCCATCTTCCTTCCTCTCGGGTCATCTGATTGACCCCCAGACCTAAGGGCTCCAACACCCACCTGTAACACCTGCCTCCACGGTGGGTTGCGAGAGAGGACGGTGACCCTACAGGGATGGCAGAGACAAGGTCAGACCAGCCCTCGTCCCCATCTCCAGCCTCTCTGCATGCCAGTGCCCCATCCCCTGCTCAAACACCCTCCATAGCTTCCCATTACCTTCACAACCAAACTCCACATTGCATTCAGCCTTCCTCACCTGTCTCATCTCCCTCTGCTCCAGGGTCTTGCACACAGTATGTGCTTAATTGATTCATTCAGCAAATCTCTCGGTATTAGGGGCCTACTCTGCTAACTACTGAGGTTACCATGGACAAAGGACACTTAAGCCTTCTGCTATTGGAACTTACATTCCAATAAACATAAACACAAATAAATATATAATGCCAGCAAGTGAGAAGGGCTATGGAAAGAAGTACGAAAAGGCACAGCAAGGGGCTAGGTAGGGTCTGGGAGGGGATGAGGTGCCTCCTTTAAATAGAAAATGTGGGAGAGCCTCTTGAGGGAGGTGACTTTTTCATTTTTTATTTTTTTGGTGCTGGCCGGTATGGAAATCCAAACCCTTTAGGATGTGACACTGAACAGAGACCTGAAGGGTGAGAAGAGCCAACCATGAATCAAGAAGTGGGGAAGGGCATTCTAGGCAGAGGAAACAGCAGGTGCAAAGGCCCTGGGGCCACAGTGACCTAGGCAAGTTCAAGGAACAGAATGAGTAAAGACAGAAGCAAGAGAAGATGTGCTCAGGGAGGGGAGGGTGGGACATCCACGCAGGCCACCTAGGTCAAGCCCCATAGATCTTTTGACAGTTCTCTGTATCTACCCTCTTCTTTCCAGCCTCCAGGCCTTTGTACGGGCTGCTCCCTCTGCCTGGAATGCCCTTTTCCCTCTTGTCTGTCATCCAACAGGCTCTTGGGAGATAAGGTAGGACATCAGAGAGAGGTGCGGGCTGTTGAAAACCCATACCTCACTACAACCAGGTGCAAATGTTGCGGGATCTTTGGACTTCGATTAAAACCCAGAGAGCCAGATTTTAATATGAAGTGTCCCATTTTTCAAGTCTGCATGTGGTATGGCATGTAGATTTTATCTTAATAAAGGTGTTACCAAAACAAAAAGTGAAAAAGCAAAATCCTACGTGGATGTGTCAAATCATGAGAGCTTCTCATGGTGAGCCTTTCCCACCTTCAAAGTCACATCCCAGGGCCACCTGCCCACATTTTTTGACTGCATTCCTCATTTAGGACATATTAGCAACCATATATCAACTTTCCCTTGTGCCTGTTACTGGTGCTAAGCCATGATCTCACTGACTTTCCCAAAGTCTCTTCCAGGTGTGTGCTGCTGTTATTCTCATTTTAGAGATGGGGAAACCGAGGCTTGGGCATGAAACTGACTTGCCCAAGACCACAGAGCAAAGAAGTGGCAGAACGTAGATTCGTATGCAGACCTACTGGCTAAGCTGCGCTTGGAAAGAGCAGCACCTCTGTTCAGTGTCCTGCTGGCCACACCTCCTCTCCCCCAGTGTCCCATTCCCTTGGCCCCTCACCTGTCTGCGCCAGGTGGGTCTGCCCGAGGGCTTGTGCTGGGCACCTGTCGACGCACTTTGCAACAGCTGCAGCTGAGACTGGAGTCTAGGAAAGAGAGGCGGCTGCTGGGAGCTGGGACTCCAAGCTCAATTTGCCACATCCCCCAAGTGTGCCCAAGATTCTGGCCTAGCCAGACTGGGGCAGGGTTAGCAAGCTCCACTCACGTGAACAAGCTGTCTTCCAAGTTCTGGATTCGGGCCTGAGCCTGGCCCTCCGGTGACTGGGGGTCCTGTGAAGTGGGGTCCTCAGGCCGGTCTGGCCCCTCGGCTGCCCCGTCCATTAGCCAACGCTCCCGGAGAGACTTCCTCTGGGCAGGGGAAGGGAGTCCGGGCTGGACATACGGACTAACCCACCCCATGTAAAGTCCCCTCCTGACCTTCCAGGCTGGGCAGATTTCTTATTGCCTCACGACCACCCAGATGGGACATAAATGGCTGGGATACATGCTCACATTGTCCCCAACACTGCCAGGTGGGGCAGACACCCTATTGCCCGCCCACAGCCTTCTCAGGCTGCAATACACACCCCTCAGTCCCCTCAAACCTCCCAGGCTGGGGCAGACACCCCCTCACCCACACAACCCTTCCAAAATGGGACAGACACGCCCAACGGTGAAATCAACGTCCCTCCCTATCGGCCCCTCCCTACTCCAAAGCTGGACTGAAGCTCCTCTCACCTTTCCCAAATTGGGACAAACACCTCCACTGTCCCCATACTCTTCCCAAGGTGTAACAAATGTCCCCATTACCACCCTACCCCATACCCTCCCAGGCTGGGAAAGCCACACCCCAAAGCTGGGACCAACGCCTCCGACTGCAGGCGACCAACGCCCCCTCCCCCTGTCCGACGCAGGCTCCTATTGTTTATTGTCCTCCAAACCGCCTCGCACGTCCCCCAGGCTGGCAGGCGCTCCCGCCCGCCCCCAACCTTGAGCCGCTCCACGCGGAGCTTCTCGTCCTCCAGCTCCCGGAGCGCCGCGCGGATCTCCTCCTGCAGCCGCCTCTTCTCCTGCGCACAGCGGACCGGAGCTGCCCACGGGCCGGGCCGGGCGGGACCCCCGCCTCCCTCTCCTCCCTCCTCCCTGCCTCCTCCTCGGGGGCTGCCCGGGACTCCCGGGGCTCCCGGGGCTGCGAGCCCAGCGGGGC
>NW_007726329.1:391136-399879 GCF_000696425.1 Galeopterus variegatus
GGGCGGGGCGGGGCTGGGAGGCCGCGGAGGCCTCGCCCGCGCCCAATGGGGGTCTGTGGATGGGTGTGGGCGGGGCCTTGAGATAAGGATCCGGAGGGGGGTCCGAGATACCGGGTTCAAGAGATGGGCTTCCAGATACGGGAATAAAAGGGAGGGTGCCAGTAGGATGGGAATCCGAAATGGGGGAGCAGCCATGGGGGTGCAGAGAGAGAGGTGGAGTGCAGGCACGGGTGCAGAGTGATGGGATACAGAGATGGGGATCGGAGGGATGGGGTACAGATGTGGGGTGCAGAGAGACAGGGGCGCAGAGATGGGTGTCAGAAGGATGAGGGACATAGATAGGATCACAGTGGTGCAAGTCCAGCGAGAGGGGCCAAAGTGACAAGGATCAGAGGAAGGACTCCAAGGAGAGGGGCCCAACAGAGGGAGATCTGAGAGGTGGGACCGGTCGGCCGCCAAAAGAAAAAAATAACACGGAGAGATGGGAGTGTGATAAGCGGCGGTCCGAGAGACGGGTCTCAGACAGAGGAGCTGCGGAGGGAAGAGGACTTAGGTGGAGCGGCCTGGGCAGGGCCGGAGCTGAGGTCTGCTCACCCTCTTCACAATGGTAGGCCTGCTCCCAGGAATGGCAGAGACACAAGGAAGGAGCATGGGGACAGTTTGGGGGTTCCCAGGGCGGGGGGCCGAGCGCACTGGGAGGGCGTCACTTACGGCGATGACTTCCAGCCGCTGCCGGTAGAGGGAGCTCTCGGCCATGGGCCTGTGGGGAGAGGGCAGGAGCTGCGGAGGGCGGCTCTCTGGTCCCCAATCCCTCAGCCAGACGACCTCGTGAACGCCCCTCTTTTGGCCAAGATCCTTGACCTGCTTGAAAACCTGCCAGAGCCCAGCGCTTTGCCTCTATTTCCCCTTTGCATCCGGGAGGAATCTGGGCAGAGGGTGATGGTCTTGCTAGGGGCAGTGAGCAGAGACCATGACTGGCTGAGCTAAAACCCTTCATAGGTCTGATGTGGTATCTCTCAGCCTCGGTTTTCTCATCTGTAAAATGGGCTGGGAAAGCTTGACCCCTCCCCCCCCATCTCGGAGGACCCTTGCAAAAAAGTATTCATACAGGAATAAGCTTAGGACATAGTGCTCCAAAAATGGTACCGTAGTTTATTATTAACAATAACATAAATTCCATGATTAATAAAATTTATGATTAATTCTAATAACCATTCCCAGTCTGCCCTACAGAAAATTTCCAATCCTGCCAGGCCCCTAGCATGCCGTGTGTCTCTTCCAAGTTTTACACCCTCTCTGGACCTTGGCTCCTACCCAGGATCCCTTAAGTGCTGGGGGGTGGGAGAGAGTCTGAGGAGAGAAGTCACCATCTCACCATTGTCATGTTAACTCTGAGTTGCTTCCTCCACCTACCAACCCCCCTCCCTGGGGGCAACGATCACTACTAGGTCACGCTGCCCAGTCAAGCTGGACTCTGAGCTGGAAGATTTGCTATTTAAGGTTTAACCTGAGATTTCCCCGTTGTTGTCCTCTTTAAAGCATCCCTGCTTCCCAGCCTCCAGGGTGGGCCCTTGCCCCATCTTGGCTGTCCTTGGAAGCCAGAGGCTGACTGTGGTACCTCAGGGCAATGTCACATCATCCTTATCATCATGGACATGCACTGAGCACTGACTCTGTCACTGTGTTGACTATGCTCCACGGGCCAATATCTAGAAGGCAATATCTATCTGCCTTCATCCCTGATATGTAGCCACGGTGGGCACAGAACAAACCCTCAAAACTTTATTGACTGGAACACCAACCCTACTGGGTGAGCATTAGCCTCACTGCCCAAACTCCAGACTCCCAGACCTTTCTGGCCACACCATGAAGGCATAATAGCATTTACTATATATAAGGTTCTAAGTGCCCTACAGGGCTTCGGCTGGGCTCCCACAGCCACCTCCGCCTCCCCCTCCCTGCCCCGCTCATGATACGCTGTAGTCCTGTAGTCGAAGCTCTGCTGAGTTGACATTCCAACTAAGAACAAAATCAGCCAACCATTAGCCAGCGCATACCACGAGCCAGGCGCTGTTTTAAATGCTTTACCTATAGTAAATCGTTTAATCCTCCCAAGGATCTTAGGAGGTAAGTAGTAGTATCATCCCCATTTATGGATAGGGAAACTGAGGCTCTGAGAAATGCTGAAAAGCCTTTCCAAGGTCATGGATTCAGGATCAGAACTTGAGGGCTGGCCAGTTAGCTCAGTTGTTTAGACCGTGGTGTCATGACAGCGAGGTCAAGGGTTTGGATCCCCATACTGGCCAGACATCAAAATAAAAAACGAAAACAACAAACTAAAAAGAACTTGAAGTTCTCAGACCCCAAACACTGGGAGCACGGTGGTGGTAGTAGGGTGTCCAGGAACCTCCATCTTAGCAACCAGGAGGCCAGAGATAAGCCTGGGGGTTGGGGCTGGGGACTAAAGTCATGCTTTGTAGGATATCCCAGAGGAAGCCCAGCTTATAAGTTTTCCCCTGGGGGAGGGCTGAAGTCACCCCTCTCCTGTCCCACCCTCAAGATGTAATCTCCCTGCCTCTTCCTTGCTGGGGGGGATCGGGTTCCCATTGCTAGGCAACCAGGTTTGCAGTTGGTGAATAATGCAATGGGGACCCAGAAGGGTGAGGAACCAAATTGGGGTCCCTAGTAGGGGGGAGCCCCTTTTCCAGAACTCTTTACAAACCTGTAGAGCCCCTCTACCCTCTTACTTTAAAAAGTCCTCACACATTAAATATTAAAATACTCCACATGCCCCCCTTTCAATATCGTTTATCTCTAACTCTACAAGAACTGTGTTGGTGGCCATAGCCTATTGTCACCATGAACAGTTGGTGGCTATTTCATTAAGCAGGTCATCGTTTCGATTTTGCCATTGACTTTCCTGGTTTGGAAGCTGTTAACTTCTTTGATTGGATCTCAAGCATTTCCTCCCACCCTAGACATCAAGAGGGTGATTCTAGAGGCAAAGCATGGGATTGAGGGACCCCCCCAGCAATAGCCCCACCCCCAGGCTGGACTTTGGCTGTCAGTGGAAAATCCCTGAAGAAGACAGGGCCAGGGGAGTCCAGGTCTCCCGCCCAACTCCTCTGGGGAAGGGGGGCATTGAGAAGCCTCTGGGGTTGACTGCCCACCCCCTCAACTCCCCCTGGTCCCCTTAGGAAAGGCCAGCTGGGACTCTTGGCTCCCAGGCAAGGTCAGGGTCCCCCATGAGCCCCTCCCAGACCCTGCCCACTGGCCCCCCTAACCCCAGACACTTACATGGGTGTGGCCGAAGACCACACCTGGCTCTGCAGGGCCATCTCTGCCCAGAAGCCTGCTTTCTGGTCTCCGAGTTCAGGACCCACCACCCGCTTGTCCAAAGGTGCCCTGGAACCTGTGACTTGGCTGGCCGGGGGGGTGGGGGGGGCTGCGGGGCGAGCACTGGGAGAGCTGGTCCAGCTGGTTTGGGCCAGGAGGAGGCGTGAAGCAAACAGGTGAGGGGGGTTGGGGGCTGACAGGCAGTTCTGGGGAGGTGCTATCAGCTGTCTTGATAAATTATTTACCAGCCACTGGCCTCCTTGCTGCACTCGGCTGCTTCCCGGCAAACACGCTCTCACACGCGTGATTAGGGATGTAGGCGAGAGTGGCGAGCCAGTGGTATCTTCCACCAAGAGAATGGGTCTCCACTTGGCACCCCACTCATCTGAAGTCCGACTGTCTACCAAGGTTCACCCTCAGGCACATTGCTGTATAGCACACATGCTGGATACTCGAACATACTACCACTCTCCCTTCTCGGACCCTGGCTCTGGGCTGGGGAGGGAAGGACTAATCCAGCCAGAGGATTCTGGAGATCAGAGGCTCAGCATCCAGAGAACCAGGAGGACTGGACCCTGCGTAACGGTGGGCCTCAGGTTTTTAGGCCTCAGTTTCCCCTTTTGTGAAATGAGAGAATCAGATCAAGTGGCCTCCAGGACCCTGGACATCCCTTAAATGCTGTGACAGTTAGGGGTGGAGTGGTGACTAGGAAGGTCTAGAGACCTTCCTGCCTGCTATGGTTTGAATGTGTCTCCCAAAAGTTCTTGTGTTGGAAAGTTGGTCCCAATGCAGCAGTGTTGAGTGGTGGGAATGTTTGGGAGGTGACTGGGTCATGAGGGCTCTGCCTTCATGAATGGATTAATTCATTCATGGATTAATGGCTTAACAGGTTATCATGGGAGTGGATTAGTTATCATGAGAGTGTGTCTCTTATAAAAACCAGTTTGGATCTCAGTGGGCCACCTCACCCTGTAAAGTTCTGCACCACCTCCGGACTTTGCAGAGAGCTCCCACCAGCAAGAATGTCCTCACCACATGTGGCCCATTGACCTTGGACTTCCCAACCTCTAGAACTGTAAGAAGTAAGTTTTTTTTCTTTGTAACCAGTCTCAGGTATTCAGTTATAACAATGCAAAATGGACTACACACTACCCCAATCTGCAGAGTCCTTGTTCTATACCCCCATCCTGTTCTTAAAGGGCCAGCACTCCCCTTCTCAGCTGACTGCATATTTCATTTAAACATACTCTTGGGGAATTCATCTCCTAATTGCCTGGCTGGGGCAGGGGCCCCTCTGGATTCCTGCAGCTATCAGTGGTTATCACATCACAACCTTGGTCATGCTGTGCAGTTCCAACCTTAACCTTGAGAAGAAGGGCTTTTGCCTGCAATGGGCCCCACACTTTACAGGACATTCCAGCAAGGACCACCCCAGTGGGCAAAAGGAATGTGCCCACCTAAATCCTACACATAATAAAATTTACCATTCGTGGCATTTAGCATATTCACAATGTTGTGCAACCATCACCACTATCTAGTTCCAGAACATTTTCATCACCCCAAAAGGAAGCCCTGTCCCCATCAAGCAGTCACTCCCATTCCCCCTCCCCCAGCCCCTGGCAGCTACTAATCTGCTTTTGGTCTCTATGGCTTTACCTATTCTGGATATTTCATGTAAGTGGACTCATACACTATGTGGCCCTTTGTGTCTGGCTTCTTTCACTCAGCATCATGTTTTCAAAGTTTATCCACCTTGTAGCATGGATCAGTGCTTCATTCTTTTTTATGGCTGAATAATATGCCATCTCATGGACAGACCACATTTTGTTGATCCATTCATCCGTTGATGGATACTTGGCTTGTTTCCACCTTTTGGAAGAGAGAACATCTTTAATTTGATTGTTTGTAGTTTGATTTTATAACTGTTCAATATTCAGGTGTATAATATGTGGTCCTATATTCACACCTTATCCTGGGTACCACATTGGGGCAGCACTGTTATAACTGTGTCTGTCTCCCAAACTCAACTGCCACCTTTAAGTCTGACTTATTTCTTTATTCCCAGGATTGGGGTAGGTGCCTAGTAAATATCATTAAATAATAATTCTTAAACAACTGTCATGTGTCAGGCTCTACTGTAGGCATGGGGGAGTTGAGTAGAGAGTGAGCAAGACAATCAGCATATGCTGTAATGTGGCTCACTTTCTAGCATGGGAAGGGAGATAGGTAATATACAAATAAAGAGGTGATTGGTGATAACTGCAGCAGCGGGGGAGTTACTGAGAATAACTGGGATGGGGTAAAGAAAGCAGTGTTGTTGTAGGTTGGGGGATCAGGGACCCATTCTCTGAAGAAGTAACATTGGAGCTGAGATCTGAATAGCAGGAACCAGCCATATGTTGAGTAATTCAAAGCCCAGGGAAATGCGGTGCAAAGGCCCTGAGGGAGGATGAAGTTAGGAGGTTTAAAGGAAGCACGAAGGTGCAAAGATGAGATCTGAGAAGTGGGCAGGACCTTCAGAGCCAGGGTAGGTAGTTTGGATTTTTATCCTAAGTTCGCTGGGAGCCTTTGGAGGAAGAGGATGTGGCTGGGACAAGGGTGGAGAGAAGTGGATGAATTCAGCACATGTTTGGAGGCAACAAGGTTTGCTTATGGATTGGAGGGAGCTGAGGGAAAGGCAGAAATTGAGGCTCACTCCTAGGCTTTTGGCATGAAGAACTGAATGGGTGGAGTTGCCACCCAGTGGGGAGGAGCAGGGTTGACCAAGAGTGCAGTTTTGGAAGTGTTCTATCTGAGATATCTAGTAGACTGGAGACAGATGTGAATCCAAAGCCCAGGGGAGAAGTCAGGGCTGAGATATAAATTTGGGAGACATCAACATAAAGAAGGGATTTAAAGCATGAGATTGGAATTTTTCAGGGTCTTGCTGGTGGCAGCAAAGGGTCCTGCTGGTGGTCCTGCTGTGTAGTCAAATGGAGTCATTGATGAGAATTTAATAAACAGTTTACAAATGTGTAGGGAAACCATAATAGAGAGCTGTTACCTGCCCGACCCCCGTCCCAGTCCAGGAGACAGCAACATAGAACTGCTGCCACCTGAAGTGTACCCAATGGGGCTTGGAAGAAACATGTTGACCTCTCTCCCATCAGCCGATCCCAATGGAAGCCAGAGAGGAAGGAAGCCCATTGATCCGGGTGAAACAAAAGTCTGAGAAGGGGTGCCTATGAGGTAGGAGGAAACCAGGAAAAGCTGGTGTCCCCCCAAACTGAGGAGCTAATGGAGAGGAAGACAGGGGAAGGAGCCAGCGGCAGGGTCTGCCAAATGGAGGTCATAGGTGTCCTTGGATGAAGAAGGCTCAGGGGGATGGGGGCCAAGAGTCTGGTTAGCATGGCTGGAAGAGGGACCAGGAGGTGATAAATTGGAGAAAGCTCTGTAGAGACAACTTTTTCCAGAAGCACATAGCCTTCATCTTCATCACCTCCTAAGCGAATAGGCACTGTTATTCCCATTTTACAGACAAGGAAACTGAGCCCTGGAGAAAGTTCACGTCTTGCTCAGCTGATGAGTGGGATGGAACCCAGGTCGGCCTGATTAGGCTGATGGGGTCGGAAGGAGGAGGAGGTGATCAGATAATTGGGTTGTTGGGGGTTCCTGAGGCTGTGCAGCACACCCGCCAGTTTCTCTAGATAACTATATATTCCCTCCTGGTCACCCCAGAATGGTGGAGGGGGCGAGTTCTGGGGAGAGTCTACTTTCATCAGGGAGAAGAGTGGAAAATGTCCCTAGAGGTGGGTGGCCTGCGCAGGGGCTTCGATCCTGTTCCCTCCCGCTAGCCTGGATGCCTCCTGCCCCGCGTCTGGGCCTCCCCATTCGCCTGGGCCCAAGGTGACCGCCCTTCAACCGCCACCGCTACGCTGCGCCCCTGGGCGCGCTGTGTCGGTCTCTCCCTTCCGCCTCACTCTGGGAGTGCACTTGGCTGCGGACGCCTTGCGGACTTCTCCGGGAGGGAGGGGAGGCTGTTTCAGGGCTTGGCAGGGCCGAAGGCACACAGCTGGGAACCTCGCTGAGCTCAGGCACCCGGAGGGAGACTCGGGCGCGCCGTAAGACGGCTCCTGGCGCCCCCTCGGGCCCGAGCTGCACTCGGCAAGGGTGGAACGTGGAGAGAGGGCCCAGAGGCCAGGGCTGTCGCTGCCCGCCGGCTGACACCGGCTGGGCGGGGCTGGCCAGGTCGGGGAAAGATGGCTCCGCGGGACACCCCAACAAGAGGGCCAATGGTTCAAAGAGTCTTCCCGGCGCGCTCTGGAGCCAAATCTCCTGGGCGATGTCAGGGACAGAGAGCCAAAAATGTGCCAGGGTGCGCGCAGTAGAAGAACATGGCACCCACAGTGGTCCCCCAGCTAGCGGGCCGGGTCTAGGGAAGCCCTCTTTCAAGAAGTCCTGTTCCCTGAGCTGACCTGTGCCCTGAGTGCGCCAGTGGACGAAATCGGGTGCCCCACCGAAGCACACCCCCCGCCCCGAGGGCGGGGCCAGGGCGGGGCCGGAGTCCTCCTGGCAGGTGCCGGGGGCGGTGCCCGGTCCTGCCCGCGGGGGCCGTTCTTGGAGGCCAGAGACGGGTCAGAGAAGCCGCCGGTGCGGGCTACGCCTTGGAACCCGCGGGCGGAGACTGCGGCCACAGGTGCCGCTCAGGGCACCGTGACCTAGCTCTGGGCATCAGAACCCTGGTGCTGGGAACTGAGGCTTCGGAGCTACTCCCAATCCCGGACACCGAGGCCCCCGGGCCGGGGAGAGGAGCCCTGGGGTTGTTTGAAGGGAGGGGCCACGAGCCCCCCCTGGCCAGACAGCGAAGCCCCAGAACCTGCTGCAGAACAGGAACCGAGGTCCCCAGGCCGAGCAGCGAGGTCCTGGTGTCCTCAGCAGAGAAGGGAGTCGAGGCCCCCGAGCAGGAGAGCGAAGTCCTCGGGGCATCAGCCGGGTGGGACGCAGGGTGCCCCGGGCCGTTCTCAGCTGCGGTCTCTGAGAGTCCTTGACTAGGCAGTGACGACTCTGGGCCATCCGAAGCGCAAAGCGTGGAGGCCCCAACTCAGTGTCCCCCTCCGGGCCCTGAGACCTCCTCCTCCGGGTCAGGCCCGGAAGCCCCCCAGCTGCGTTTTCTGCTTCGTCCCGAGGCTCCTCAACCGCCTCGCGAGGAGCTGCTCATGGAGTAACTATATATTCCCTCCTGGTCACCCCAGAATGGTGGAGGGGGCGAGTTCTGGGGAGAGTCAGCTTTCATCAGGGAGAAGAGTGGAAAATGTCCCTAGAGGTGGGTGGCCTGCGCAGGGGCTTCGATCCTGTTCCCTCCCGCTAGCCTGGATGCCTCCTGCCCCGCGTCTGGGCCTCCCCATTCGCCTGGGCCCAAGGCGACCGC
>NW_007726329.1:400572-411675 GCF_000696425.1 Galeopterus variegatus
TGGAGCCCGGAGGCCGGCTGTGCTCGGCCGCTCAGGGCCGGTACCCGGTGCTGGCCCGCGCCCCGCCGCCTGTCGTGCCGTCACTGCTGGAGCAGGAGGTGCGAGAGGTGCGCGAACGCGAGCAGGAGCTGCAGCGCCAGCGGCGCAGCGTCTACGGCACCGCCGAGTTCAAGGAGCCCGCGCCGAGCCTCACGGGTAAGACGCGGGCGCCGTGACGCCCGGGACCCCCGGGTTCCAGCCGCCCCCACCAGCAGCCCAAATCCAGGAGCCCCTCCTCTGGCCCTCTTCTTCTCGGGGTTCCCCTCTCCAGGCTCCCGGACTCCTGGGACCCACTCTCCATTCACTGTCCCCTGTCCACCCTTTCTGGGCTGCCTACTCCCATCGCTCCACGCCCCCCGCAGAGGCGGACTCCCGGTTCCCTACCACCTAGGCTGGGGGGCTGGGGGGCGGGGGCAGAGGGAGCGGATTCCCGCTGTCCGCTTTGTCGGTTCCAGAGGGTTCTGGCGCTCCTGGATCCTTCCTCTGAATTGTCGAGCTTCTGCCTCTCCTCTCTGGGCTCGCCTCCCTCCTTCCTCAGGTTCCTGGATTCCCAGAGCTGGATGGAGGCCTCCAGAGGGAGGTGGGGTGGGGTGAACACCTGTATGTGTTTAAGGGGCGCGGCCGGCCTCCTTCATCCAGGCCGCCTCCAGCTGGTGAGAGGAGGGGCAACCCTGACTGAGCACCCCTTCCCCCGTAGCGAGCAGGGGCGACGGAAAGTTGGCGGTGATCTGGCCCCCCCGTAGAAAGGCCTCGGAGAACGGCCTGGAGAAGGTGAGAGCCCCCTTCCCCCGGTGCCTCCAGCGCCTGTCGCTTCCCCCACCCCTCCCTGTGGCGCCAGGACGTTGGGCAGGGGAAAGGTGCATCCCGTGTCCCCTGGAGCCCCACTCTGGCCTGGACTCAAAGTCCAAGGCACAACCCGGGGTTGAAGAGGCGGTGGTCTTGGGACCCAAGCGGCCCCACCCTGCACCTGCGTGCGCGGCGCGGGCCCCTGAGGCCGGCCTTGCGTCTCTCTCTCCAGGAGGCGCGCAAACCTTGAGGTTTGGGCAGGCTGGGACCGCCGACCGGAAATAACATAACCGTCGGAAGAACCGAGACGGGGGACCCAGCAGTGCCCTCCGGATCTGCAGGAAGCCTAGAGAAGGTCAGCCCTCTGTGCTGGGCAAGGTGAAATTGACCAGCCCATCCTTGATCTTGACTTTGTGAAACTGAACGGTCCCCTCTATAAAACTGTTCAGCCCCCGTTGGGAAAGTGACCACTGCCCACAACCCCGCCGGTGAAACTGTCCTTCTCCACCTAATTGCAAACCGAACTGACCTCTTCCTTGACTGTTAAGAGGGCCGGGGTCACCCGCTCCCCACCCTCCAATAAAGCCCCTTTTTTCTGGGTAGTGCAGGCGCTTTCCTTCTAGGTCCTCTTCGTCTAGGGTGGGGCGGGAGCGCTGACGGCTGAGGGAGGCCTGAGAAAGTCGCAAGAGGCACCGGCCGAAATGCCGGAATTTGTCCTTATCTCCCGGTTTCAGGGCTGCCAGCCTCCCTCGGCCAAACCCGGCCAGGCCCGGGTCCTACTGCCCCCTGGCGGCGCGGGCGCGCACTGTGGCGCTCGGACACAGCTCACGCCCTCCCTTTCCCGGCTTCGTTGTCAACATTTATTGGTGCCAACGGCGTGCCCCGCTCCGGACGCTAGCTAGACAAAGGTGATAAGAGCCTGTTCCTACCTTGGGAACGTAAACAATAGCTACAAAAAAAAAAAAAAAATCGGATCCTTGTACCGGCCAGCCGCCCCCAAACAAACAAAACCAACCTCTCCCCTGGATGGGGATTCAAGAGGATCGGAGAATACTCGAAGTTGTCTGTAGAACTGCATCTGTGCAGTTAACATTCTGCAGCTATAGTTTAACAACTCCTTAGAAGTGCACGGAGAACAGAAAAGGTGAGAACCAGGAACGTTTAGAATCACTGTTTAAACTCCTGGATCTGTCCAACTCTGTCCCTTGCATAGGGGCAGAAAATGCCTAGTGAAATACAAATAAATATAGAGGAAGGCTGGCTGGTTAGTTCAGTTGGTTAGAGCGAGGTGCTAACACCAAGGGGCAGGCTTTGATCTCTGTACCAGCAAGCTGCCAAAACGAAAAACATAGAGACAAGAAAGACTTATACCCAAGAGCAGCTTAGCCCAAGAAAGGCCCGCCTCCTGAACCCATCAGTGTACTAACCACATGCTTGACTGTGACTCTGGGAGGTCTGGAGAGAGAGGCAGGAGAGAGCCAGGGCTGGCAAGGTGGGAAATGGAAACACCCAGAACCTATTCCTAATTCCCAACAGAGGAACTAAGAACTGAGCATATAAAAGGGACAGAATGACTTAAGTATAGACTGGGGGTTCTCTAACTTTCCTGCCTATTAAAGCCAACTGAGGCCCCCCATGCCAAGTAAGTCAGTAGATACTTGAACATCAGTATTTTTTAAAGCTCCCCAGGTTATTCCGACGAGCAGTCAAGTTTGAGAACCATAATGTAGATACAGACCAGCAGTTCTCAAAGTGCAGTTCCTGGACCAGCAGTATCAGTGATGCTTGGGGACTTGTTAGAAATGCACATTTTCAGGTACTATCACAGACCTAATGACCAAACTTTTCACGTGATTCTGGTGCACACTAAAGTTTGGCAATTGGGTAGATACAGTTCCTTAGCAACAGGACCCAGGAAATCAAGCTTGTTTCCTTCCTCTCTCAGTACTGCTGCCACCCACCGGAAACCTTTAGTGGGTAGATTGGCTTAAAGGAGACAGTCTAAAGCTTCTTGTGGCTAGTTTGAATTGAGATGAGCTGTAAGTGTAAAACACACAACAAATTTCAAAGACTTAGTAAAAAAAAAGAAAAACATGAATTTTTTACATGGATTGTATGTTAAATATTGAGTATATTGGGTTAAGTAAAAATATCACTAAAATGAATGTGACCTCTATAATTTTTAATGTGACTACAAGAAATTTTAACATTACGTGTATGACTCATATTTGTGGCTCACTTTATATTTCTGTTGGACCGGGCTAGTCTAAAAACTCTTACAGCAGCAGTAAAACTCACAGGACCTACTTCAGATCAATATCAGGGAGCTTCAGAACTTTTTTTTTTTTTTTTAAAGGATGACCGGTAAGGGGATCTTAACCCTTGACTTGGTGTTGTCAGCACCACGCTCTCCCAAGTGAGCTAGCTAACTGGCCATCCCTATATGGGGATCCGATCCCGTGGCCTTGGTGTTATCAGCACCACACTCTCCCAAGTGAGCCACGGGCCGGCCCCTTAGAACCTTCTTGAACTCACTCAGACATGGGCTATGGACTAAAAAATCCTTGATGCAATCAGTAATTGTTACCAGAAGCCCCTTTAGATGAGCAAGGGTTTTGGTGTCCAATCCTGACTCACTGCACCTCTCACATCCGTTTTTTTCATCCGTACACTGGGGCTTATGATAATACTATGTGCCAGGGACTATTAGGTAAGCGGGTGCTTTGCCCCAAAGCACAAGGGAAAGGCTCTGGGTCTCTGATTCTCACTCTGAAAATGCTGGGGGATCCAAAAGGGCTTAAAGGGGAGTAACTAGCAGCTGAGTGGCACCTGGGTCAGGAAGGATCCCCCCCTCTCCTCCAAAGTAGCCAGATGAGATCAGACGAACCCGGTTCGGATGCAGGCGGTGCCATTTGCTCGCCGGAGCTTTGAGCAGCTGAGTTTATTTCTCACAGCCATGGTCTCCTCTCCAGTCCAAGGTGGAGAGAGGCTTAAAGATCCCAACCTGGGGTTCCTTAGGACTCTCCCATTCCGCCCGCGCCCCAGTACTCCGCAACCTACTGGATCCCAGATCCAAAAGCTGGAAGAGGAAAGTCTAACCTGACCCTTCGGAAACTGATCTCGGGCCCTTTCCTGGGGCATGTCGGGAAATGTAGTCTTTCATGTTAGAAAGAAATAACTTCCGAGTCAAATTATGAGAGCGGGTGTGGCTCTAAGTCTCTTCCTCCAGTGGGCGTTGAATTTCCTTGCTACCCGAAACTTGCGGTTTTCTAGGTTCCGGTATTGACAGGCGAAGCTTCTTCCCATTTTGCTTCATGTTCACCTCTGCGCATGCGTTGCGCTCCCGCCCATCGGTAGACGAAGGTTTTGTTCCAGAGACTACATTTCCCAGAAGGCCGCGCTAGTGGGCGGGGCCTCTCCACCCACCGGCGGGGCGCGGCGCTTGGAGCGGACGCTGAGACTATGACCTCTTTCTTTCTTTTATTTAACATAAAACTGGTGTGTCCGCATTCAGGGCCCGCGGCCGGGCCGGACTCAGTGCGGACAAGTCAGCTCGGCCTGGCCCCTTGGAAGGTGAGCCGGGCTGCTCCAGGAGAACGAGTGAGCCCCTCCCTGTCCCCTCTCCCGGAGTTTGGAACTGTCAAGCTCCCACCTTCTTCCCCGGGTTCAAGACCCCTGCGCGGCCCAAGCCGCGGGCCCCGCCGCGCTCGGGGGCCGGGCCGGGCCTGCAGGGCTTGTGAGGATCTGCACCAGCAGGTCGGTGGCCAGCATATGCGACGGCTCCTCGAAGCCGATGGTCAGCAGCTGCTGGTAGTCCCCAGGCGGCTGCGGGCACAAAATCCTGGGGTACCGGGGACAGACAGGCCTGGACGTGAGCGACCCCGGCCTCTCTGGAGTCCCTCCCCTCGAGTGACAGGCTGTGGCTGAAAGAGGCATTGTTTCAGCTGGGAGTGGGAAAAACCATAGGGGAAAATTGTTTCCTTGTTGATGAGAAACTTAGAGTAATGTCTCCTGGAGGCTGAATAACTGGTCCTGACCTTGCAATTCACTCTGCTAGGTGTGTGTTTTGGGGCAGGTAACTTAACCTCTCTGAGCACCTGTTTTCTTGTTTGTATACTGGGGACAGTAGTGTAGACTTCAATGGATTGTAATACGAATCTGCATAAAGCACTTTTCAGAGCACAATAAAATACTATCATTACCAAGAGGAGCAAAGTGTTGGGGGATGTAGACGGTTTTTGGTGGGGTTTTGCTCCTCCCTCCAGAGCCCAAGCCCACTTTGCCATTGTCTCAGCTCCTACCATGAATATAGGTCATCCTCGGCTGGTCCTAGGGGCACCCATCGGCCAATGGACCACAACTTCTGGATCTGGGGGCACGAATTGGCTGGACTCTTGCCTGTGTCTTCCCATGTATCTCGATAGCATAGGAAGTAGCTGGGAGGGAGAAGCAGCAATTAAAAGTGATCAGTTCCCTAGCTTTTGCTGTTGAGGGCTTTAATTTTGGAGATGAGGTGGAAACTCATCAGAAATTACCCTGAAGTTCTTATGCAGGGATGTGACTCAATACTGAGGCCTTTTCTCCCTGCCAACTTATTTTTAAGAGAAGGGCTTTTATTTTGATGGGACAGTGGATTAAAAAAAGGGGAGGTTGATAACACCAAGGTCAAGGGAAGCCCATGTTGGCATTGAGCACAGGGAGGGGAGGACTTTGATTTTGGTAAGGGGGCTTACTAATCCACATGGGAATCTTGTCCCCGGCTGCTGGGCTCTGGGGTGGTTTCCAGGTTCCAACGCATCTTCTTATAGAGGCATCGGGGGAAGCGGCTGGCATTGTAGGCGGCTGGGGCAAAGTATCTGAAGATGGACACCTCGTGGGAAGGGCTGATGGAGAACCTCCCACAGAAGAAACAGGAAATGCTGGCAGGAGGTGGCAGAGTGGAGGATTAGGCTGGGCCCTGGACTCTGCTGCCACCACCACCCCATCCCAGTCTCCTACCCTCTTACCTCTGGGGGTCAGTCTCGTCTAGGTCCACAAACCCAAAGGAGGCATACATGAGGACCAGTTGCTCCAGGCGCAGGGTCAGCTGTTGAGAGATCTCCAACAGCTGCATGGAAGAGGGGGCATAATGAGATCAGCTGGCCTGCCAGGAGCAACCCCTCGTCCCTCAGGCCTGGAGCTGTGGGGTCTAGGAAACTTGCTCCACATACCCTTTTTCGGACCAGCTCCTGCAGGGCTCCAAAGATGGGGGGCACGCTCCTGGCAGCTGCCTCCAAGTACAGGAAGTAGGGCTCACACATCCGTAAGAAGGTGGGCATGACCTTTGCCAGCTGTTCCTTGTGTACTTGCTCTCTGCTGAAGGGGGAAGGGGGCCTTTGCCTGGGATCCCTCGCACACCCCTCCCCCACTTTCTCCTATTCTACTCACCCTCCACCTATATCCCTGGCCTAGAGGCCAGTTACAAAAAATTTCCCAGTAACAAGCCTTTCTTTTTTGTGTGTGTGTGGATGGCCCCTGCAGGATCTGAACCCCTGACCTTGTTATAAGGTGTTTTAAGGCTGCGGTTTAACCTACTGAACTAACCGGCCAGCAACCCCCTCCCCATCCCACCACTCCAAGTCTTTCTCAGAGTATTTTCCAGGTCAACCTGCATCAAAACCATTTGGAACTCTTGTTAAAATGCCAACACCTGAGTCCTGCAACCCACTTTTGGCTCAAAACTCCCTGCAGGGTGAAGCCCAGAAATCTAGAGTTTAAACTGCCTCCCAGGAGTTTCCAATGGACGCTGAAATTTGAGAATCACAGTCCCTTTTTCCCCTCATCTGGAAATCACATTATCCTTTGGGGTCTCAAACTGGTAGCCCGCGGGCCAAATCTGGCTCAGATGGGTTTTGTGAAGCTGGCACAGGGTTCAAAATTTAAGCCAACATTCTTAAAAACTGGGAGTAAAAGTCCTAGAGATTTGGCAACCCCAGGCCCACACCATCTCAGGACAATAATAACAGTTGCCCCGTACCCTGAATTCTACACAACCCTCCTCACTCTCCGAAACTGAATTCCTAATCAGCTAGCTTCATTTATTGTCTCCCTCTAACTTCTAAATGCTTTTGAGTTTGCGACACTGGTGTGTGCCGTCTATCCTGTCACCCGTTCGTCCAAGTCTCCTTACCCACGGGAGCCTAGGACCCCATCCAGCATCACCTGTAAAGCAAGTAGCTCTGGAAATCATCAGCCTTCTTGAGCAGGTAGCAAAGCTGTTCAGTGATGGGGCTGAACATGGTGTCCAGGGATAGGCGAGGAGGGGCTGGCGCAGGACTGGGGGCCAGAGGCTTAGGGGAAGGTGTGCAAGCAGGGGCCTCTGGCAGGTGTCCCTGGGCATCCTCCGGCTCTGGCTCCGGTGGGTCCCCAGGCCTGCTAGGGGGGGTCGACCATGAGGGGTCTCCGCAGGGCTGCGTGCCTGATTCCAGGTCGTCCGGAGGTGGTGTTTCTCCAGGGTCCAGGGGTAGCGGCCCTACGAACCACTGCTCTGTAGCCATCGAGGAACCGGGAACTGGGATCTGAACCCTTTAAGCCTCCACTGCTCACGTTGGCCACGGGTTCGACACTGCCCCGGGAGCCCCGAGTCTCGGGAGCTTCAGGCTTGCCCGGGCTGGGAACGCAGCCCCCTCCAACTCACCCTTGCCTCGACGTTTCTGCCAGTGCCGCGCAGCGCCCGGCCGGGGGAGTTCGCCTTCTTTGAATTTCAACACGCGGGAGGGGAGGGGCGCGCCACCTGGCCGCGCTGCGCATCCGCGCGCTCCAGGAACCCGGTGGAGGGGAGGAGGGACCAGCCGGGAGCCGATCTAGGCAGGTGCTGGGGCGGCCAATTCCCGGGGGTGCGGCCCAGAAGCCGGCATCTTTCTCTTCGAGTTGGCTTCCTAGGGAGGAGGGGTCTCTAACGCGTGTCCAAACCCCCAGGGCTCAGATATAATAGAGGGAAGAGATGTCCAGGCCCCACCCCCAGTCTCTGACCACCAGGCCCCAGAACCTGTTTTGTTGTTTTTAAACCCTAGTGGAGTTGATAAACTGTATTAGAACTTAGTAGGGATTTACGACGTTGCAGCTGTTATTACTACTACTAACAATAATAGTAATTTTTTACTTTTTCTTTTTTAGAAGAGGGTAAGAGGATCTTAACCCTTGACTTAGTGCTGTCGGCACCACGCTCACCCAGTGAGCCAACCGGCCATCCCTATATGGGATCCGAACCCATGGCCTTGGTGTTATCAGCACCGCACTCTCCCGAGTGAGCCACGGGCCGGCCCCATAATTTTTCACTTAGAACACTTTTCCTATCCTATGATCTCATCTGATGGCCCAATCCCTTCTGTTCCTTTCATGGAGAGGGATTTGAGGCCTGGAGACACTGCCATGATCCCAAAACAGACCCCTGTCCCCAAAGTTTGTAGAATGGAGTCTTACTCTCCCGAGTGAGCCACGGGCCGGCCCCATAATTTTTCACTTAGAACACTTTTCCTATCCCATGATCTCATCTGATGGCCCAATCCCTTCTGTTCCTTTCATGGAGAGGCATTTGAGGCCTGGAGACACTGCCATGATCCCAAAACAGACCCCTGTCCCCAAAGTTTGTAGAATGGAGTCTTCCCAACATGCAAAGGCTGATGGGTACATAACTACAAAGCCAAATACATTAATTATACTTAAAGACTCAGGGTAAAGAACTCAGACAGGTGTCAGATGCTACCCCATGTGTCCCTGAGCAAGCATTTTCGCTGTGCTAAGCCAGTTGCCTCATCTATAAAGTGGGTTTTTATGAGCTCTTTACCTTGTGGGGCTTGGGAGAGGACAACCGAGAAAATGCTTGTAAAGCATAGAGTTAACTACTAGTCACTCAACAAATATTTGAGCACCTACTGTGTGTGCCAAGCCCTCTTCTGGGCAGGGAGAGATGACAGAACAAAGGAAATGTCCCCACCCTCCTGGAGCAGTTACTAGTAAACTGGCAGTGAGGCTTTCTCCCTCCTAGAACTATTCTGTCCTAACCTTAGGCTGTCCTAGGAGGCTCTTCAACACCCCTCCCCCACTCCATTCATAAAATGGACTCTGTGGTATTTTTCCTTTTCCTTTTTTTAAAATTTTATTTAAAAAAACCTTCGGTGCAATATTAAAAAGCAATACAGCCAGCTGGAGCGACAACCAACAGAAAGAAAGGGGGCAGGGGAAGGAAGACCCAGGGACCCCACACCAGTTGCTCCCCAGGGGCTGGACACCAGGGGCACACTGGGAAGGGGCATGGGTGGTGGGAGAGGGAAGAAAGGCCACCCACCAAAAAGAACAGGCAGAACAAAACATTTATATAGGAAACATCTGGCTGAACTGAAGAGGATCTTGGGGAGATGGGAAGCCTCCCCCTTTCTGTTTTTCAAAAATGTCCTGGACTGGGGGGGAGGTTTGGCCTCTTGGGGAGAAATGACCAGCCATGTCCCACCCCACACTCCACTATCCTGGAATATGAGATGTGCTGGATGGCGTCTGTGTGTGTGTGTGTGTGTGTGTGTGTGTGTGTGTGTGTGAGAGAGAGAGAGAGAGAGAAAGAGACAAAGGAAAGAGATGAGCAATGTGTGTGTGTGTGTGTGTGTGTGTGTGTGTGTGAGAGAGAGAGAGAGAGAGAGAGAGAAAAAGAGACAAAGGAAAGAGATGAGCAAACAAGGTTGCTCCCTCCCTGGAATCTGTTATGAGGGCTGAGGGTGTCCCTGTCCAGCTCCTGGACTCTGGGGGTCTTGGGTGAGATGGGGACTGGAATGGGTTGGGGCAGGGGTGAGGCTGGGCGCTCAGCCTAGAAAGCCATCGGGGTCATCATCTTCAAAGTGGCCTTGCTGAAGCACCTTGATGTGGTGCTCATAGATTTTCAGGGCTGGGCCAAGGCGGATGGACAGACCAGTCAGCACATCTGTGCGCTGCATGAGCAGCAAAGACTTGCCATCGATTTCCTGGGTGGGACAGAGAGACAGCAGGGTCAGAGCACAGCTCTGCTGAGGCCCTGAGTGCACAGTCCCGGACTGTGAACTCACCTGCTCTTGAAAAGCTGTTGCCTGTTCGGGAAAGCCTGCCTCGGTGAAGTACTCCACCACGTCCATCACGGTCCACTCCACAGGGTCAGCTGGCTTCTCCTTGCGCCCAGGACTGTATCAAAACAGAGGGCACCAGTTAACACTGATGCCCCTGTGGCGGTTACACACAACTGGGCAGCACCCCCATGTCTCAAACACCCCAACTTACGGACAGCCAAAGGGGGTCCCGTCGGCTCCAGGTAGGGCTGGTTTTCCTGGGGGCAAAGGCACGGGGGATGGGGAGTCTGGCCCAGTAGCAACAGAGGCTGGAGGAAAAAATGCACATGCCTGTGGCTTTGTCTTGGGTCTGTATTCTTCCCTGCCTGGCACTCCCCGCCACTCAGAGGGGCCCTTACCTGATCCCCCTTCCTTATTCATTGCTGCCATGGAGAACACCTGGCGGGTGCCACTGCCTGGTGCTGGTCCCCGCCCTTCATCCTGGCCCTGGTGGGGTCCACAGGGCGTCCACTCCTTGACCCTTTCCTTGGCACTCGGAGGGCCCCGCTCTCCATTAAGCTGGTGGTGCTGGGCACCTGCAGGACGGTCACTTTCAGGCACTTCTGAGCCCTCTGACACATCGTCTTCATCATCTTCGTCTTCATCGTCGTCGTCGTCTTCCTCTTTCTCAAGCACTCGCTCTTCTCCACCTCTCTGGGGCCAGAGACGCGAGCGAGGTTAGTATCTGTTCCAATCCTGGACCCAGGCCCTGGGATCCGGGACCGAGTTATGTGCTCAATGCCACCTTTAATAACAATACGGACTAACTTTTACGCACTCACTCCACGCCAGGCTGTGTGTTAATAAAGCCCTCAGTGGCCAAGTCTCAGGAAACTCGCTCAACAACCCCAAGGGGTCGCTACTGTTAGTAAGACGCGCTTACAGAGAAGGAAACTGAGGCTACGAAAGATTAAGTCACTTGCCAAGGTCACCAAGCGTCAAGCCCTCAGGGAACGCGCGAAAAGCCCCGGCCACCAGCCGTCCAGTTCCTCTCAGGACTCGCGCCCCTACAACCAACTTCGCCCGCACCTGCCCACCGCGCGGCTTCCCCGCTCCCCGGAGCGCTCACCTTGCTCCGCGACGAGCGGGCGCTGGCGGCCGGCGGCGCCCGTCCAGGCCTGTCCCCGCGGGGCAGCGCTAGTGCTCCGAGGCGGGTGCGCTCCAGGCGGCC
>NW_007726329.1:411685-424093 GCF_000696425.1 Galeopterus variegatus
GGCCGCTGCGCTCGCAGGGCGCTGCGGGAATCCGCGGGCAGCCGCCGCCTCCGCGCCCCTTTGGCGCGCCCGGCCCCGCTGTGAAGATGCGGGGAGGAGGGCGCGCACCGTCTCCCCCCTTTGCTCCCCCTGCCAGGGCCGCCCCCGCCGCCGCTCGGCCTCCTGGCGCGCCGGCCCTGGCGTCTTCCTAGAGCGCCCTCTAAGTCCCGGGCTGGACGAAGAGGGGGCGCGCTACCGATTTAGGGACCCTGAGCCCGGGGTCAAAGGGCAGTTTAGCGTCCCCTTCTCCTGCGGGGCGCGGGGAGTGGCGGGATTCCAGCTAAGCCCGGTTTTACAAGGACTCCAGGCCAGAGCCCGATCAGCCTAGGGCGCTGGGGTGCGAAATTCCCTTTCTAACTCCCTTGGGGTGTGTGGGTGGGTGACCGAAGTTGGGAACACCAGCGACACTTTTTTTTTTAAACAAAACTTTATTGGTAATAGTTTTCAAATATGTTTACAACAGCACACTGTTCAAGAGGAAGTCTCGTTCTTCGCAGCACACAGGTTGAATGGCCCCCGCTCCCACCCGGGGCCCCACCCCAGGCCTGAGAGTTCCTCCTGGGATGGGGAGAAGTTATGAGAGGGACAAATATCGGGATGAATGGGGTGGCTCCCCACTTTTCGATTAAGAGAAAAAAGCACAAATCAGACAGGAGGCGGGGGAAGAGGTGATGGACAGCTGACAGCTAAGCTGGGGGGCGGCGCCCAGGATGGAGGGCGCGGAAGCTGCTGGATGAATAGAACAGGCAGCCCCTCCCCAGCAACCCTGGCCTTGAACCCTGGGCAGTGGGGTGGGGTGGGGTGGGGTGACTTTGCCTCTTCCCTGTCCTTTTGCAGGGTTGCCTTCCCAACTGAGCTGAGAGGAGGCTGGGCATTAAAATCTAGCTGAGAATAAAATTAAGGAGTTTGGAGGAATGCTGCTGGGAAGAAAGACCCTGGGCTTGGGGCTCCCGCTCTATCTTTTGCGGGGGCGAGGGGGGATGACTCCTCTTTGGCAGGGAGAGGGGCAGCTGTTTTGTCTGGCTCCCAAAGCCCAAGGATGAAGAAAGGTCTGTTGGGGGAAGAAGAGAGAAGGGGCTTCCTAAAGGGGCTGAGACCGTTGCAGGATTGGCAGAGGACGCCCCCTGGAGGGGGGCAGGGGAGATTAGCAGCTCAGGGCAGTAGGTTCAAACTCCAGCTCCTTCCTTTACAAAGTCAGTCTGCTTCCCAGCCTTGTTAAAATGGATTTGGGGAGTGGGGGTACATGACAGGGGTGGGAGAGGAGGAAAGAGGGAGGGAGGCACTGGTGGAACTTAAATAAGATTTTAAATTGTTTTTTAAAAAATTCTAGCAAGCAGCCTGCTGAACATGTCACTAAAATCTCTCCTTCCCAGGCAGGATTGCTCTGAAGGGAAGGCTGGCTTTTCATTCATTCGCCCTTAGTGAGCGGTGCCTGTGGTTTGGTGGGGGTGGGGGCTGGAGTTAAGTTTGGGCCCCTCTTTCCACACCCTGTCCCTGGATACACCAGTAAGACCTGGTATGACTGGAGCTGAGAAACTTGTTTAAAAGAGGCAGAAGTGGGCTGGGGCAGGGGAGTCATGGGGGAGGAGGAAAGGAAAAGTGGAGAAGGGGCAGGAGGGTGAAGGGGATGAGGGGGAGCAGCTGGTGTTTCTGTCCCTCCAAATATCTGGGCTTCCTGCTCCTCCTATCCTGGAGGGTGGAGTGGGGGTGAAATTAGATGCAAGGAACTCTGGGGCCCTCTGGCTGTTCAATCCAACCCTCCCCCCCACCAAAAAAGAAAAGAAAAGAAAACCCATGGGGGCACAGGCACACCCCTAAAACTCAGAAAACTCCTTGCCACACTTCTCATTGATGGAGACCCGGATCTCTTCCTCCTCATAGTCGTCAAAGTTACTTGTGTCCCCAGGGCCTTTAAACTTTGGTATGAAGGGAGCTTCCACCTGGAGAAGGATCAAGAACCACCCAGACCTCAGCAGTCAACATAATCATCATTAAAACAATAAATACAAATGGCCTAACATTCATGAGATATTTACTCTGACCCAGGCCTGCACTTAGTATTAAGGTACAGACTCCTCGTAACAACCTAAGACTCTTATTATAGCCAACTCGCCAAAGGGAAAATTACTTCCCAGAGAGGGGCATCTCCTGTTCAAGGTCACAGAGTGGCCAAATGACCCCAGAATCTTATTTCTAAACCCCCATTGGCTCTAAGTTGCTTACTCCAGGTTGACCCTGAGCCTGTAGCCTATTTGCGAGTTCCTCTTCCCTTTCCATCTGTCCGCTGGCAGCCCTCCCTGACTCTTGGCCTCCCCCCAAAACCCTCAGCATGCCCAGTCAGGGGAAGCCCACCTTCCTCTGGTAGATGGCAATCCAGTCAGTTGTGGCAAACCACTTGTGGTTCTTGATATCGTTGACCCCATTCTTGAGGTTCCCGAAGCGCTTGGTGAGATCCACCTGTAGAAGGTTCCGCAGCAGGTCCTTCAAGTCAGAGCTGAAGTGGGACGGGAACCGCACCTGCGCAAGGGGTACACAGACAGGGTGGGGAGCTAGTCTGGAGCTTGGAAAGCCCAGAATGCTGCCTTTCCCAACCAACAGTCTTATGGGGCAGAGGCCCCCAAACTTGAATGCCTGTTGGAATCCCGTTAAAACAGCTCAGTGAGGCCTCTCTGGAGTTTCTGATTTGGGAGGTCTGAGTGGGGCCTGTGAACCTGCATTTCTAACAAGTTCACCTGTGATGCTGCTGCTGCTAGAAAAGGGACTCCTTTGAGAACCAGTGCCCTAAGGTGGGTATTATGACGGTTCCCATTTCAGAGAAGAAACTGAGGTTCAGAAGGGTTAGACAGCTCCCCCAATGTCACACTGAGGAGCAAGACAAGAGCAATTCCATCTCAGGTCTGTTGGGTTCCAGAATTTGCATTCTTAGTTGCTGCTTCTTAAGGAAGCTCTGCTGGAGTCTGGGGACTTTTGAAATATTCATGCTCATGAGAGAAACTTTTTTATCCTTCTCTCTCTCCCTGCATCACTAAGGCTCTTCCATTCTTTAAGGCCCAGCTCAACTCTTCCAAGAACTTTCCCCCAATGCTCTGAGCTCTCAGACTTATATGCAAGTAGTCACTGAATTCACAGTTGGAAGAACCAACTTTTAGTCCCTGTTCTGCCTCTTGCATGCTGCGTGACCTTGGCCACAGCCCTTAACCCCTCTGGGCCTGCGCCTGCCTCTCTGACATGGGGCAGATATACTAGGGTTGTGCAAGGGAGATAATACCACTGAGGGTGTGTGGGAACTTTAAAATGATACAAAGAAGGGAGTTATGCTCATACGCTTTTCTCCTTGGAATCCTGTATGGCTTATTTCTTTTTTTGTTTCACTCTGGGCCGTTTTCTTTCCTTTTTTTAAAAGATAACTGGTAAGGGGATCTTAACCCTTGACTTGGTGTTATCAGCACCATGCTCTCCCAAGTGAGCTAACTGGCCATCTCTATATAGGGATCCGAACCCATGGCCTTGGTGTTATCAGCACCACACTCTTCCAAGTGAGCCACGGGCCGGCCCTTGGGCCATTTTCTTGGCAATTTCTATTTTGCCTGGTGGCAGGCGCCTCATATTTCCCTTGTAGTGATGCTGTGTCCTGCCCAAATCACCCCACTTTGCAGCTGGTGACTTCTTCCTCCATCCTCCTGGAGAAGCAGATCTCTAGCTCCCCAGTTCCCAGATGAGTGAGATGAGGCTCAGAGGGGCTAAGTGACTTGCCCAAAGTCCCAAAGATAATAGGTGTCAGAGCTGGGACTTGGAGCCAGGTTGGCCCAGCAGAGGCTGAGCTTGAGGCTGTTCCCACTATTTTGTGGTGACTCTGGGCCAACTAGCAGCATGCCTGTTTAAGACACTGAGCCAGGTGGAGGGATGGTTGGGTCCTCCTGGGATGGTGGGAGAGCTGAGGGCAGAGGAGGGGTCTCCAACCTCTCTTGGACCCTTGGCGTCTATGATGATGCCTCCACTTGCTCCAGTGGGATCTGAGGCCACACATGTCCCTTTTGAGCCCCAGTTTCCTCACCTCTCCCATTGAGGAGCCACTCTCTGAGTATGATCAAGGGGGTGAGTCTGGGGCCTGGTGGAGGGTGACCACGTAACGCACCTCATAGATGCAAGCTCTAAGGGTTCCGCCACCCTTACCCGAACCCTTGGAGTCAGCACAGTCTGTGTTTGAGAGAGGAAGCATGGACTGCAAACTCTAAGTGACAGGACCCCCCCCTGGCGGGGTCAGGAGTGGCATCTGGGAACCAAACACATTCGTTTTTCTGCCTTGAAACTTGTGAAAAGTTATGCTAAGGGGCACAACAAAAGGTGAGAAAAGCCTCATGTTCTGTTGTCAAGAGCATGTGTTCTGTGGTCAAGGAATTCAGATGAAGCTTGGGATGTTGGCATTGTGGGTCAGAGGCTAGATACGTGGAGACCTGGGGGCCTCAGTGTGGCTGGTGTAGCTGGTGTGGCCAGCTTCAGCACCTGGCCCGACTTAATGAACTTCTAGATTATTCTGAGAACAAGCAGGGCTCCACAGTGAGTGGGATGGATGAGCTCGGAAGCCCTGTCTGTCTCTTCCAGGCCTGAGCCTCCACATCCAGGCCTCACCTTCCCAGAGACGATCTTCTCGTAGATCTGGATGGGCTGGTCAGCAAAGAAGGGTGGGTAGCCAGCAGCCATCTCATAGATGAGAACACCCAGGGCCCACCAGTCCACAGCCTTGTTGTAGCCCTGGAGTGAGATGGGGGAGGCACGGAATAAGGGGACAGGAAGGATGAGGAGGGGGTGGGGACATAGGAGAGGCTCAGGATGGGGAAGTGCCTACTTTGCTCAGGATAATCTCGGGGGCCAGGTACTCAGGGGTCCCACACAAGGTCCAGGTGCGGCCCTTCACACGCTTGGCAAAACCGAAGTCTGTCACCTGCAGGCACAAGAATGGGCAGTTGGCCAGGAGGGAGGGTCCAGGCTGCGGCTGCCTGGGGCTGCCCCTCGCCCGGCCCAGTGGGCACCTGAATGTAGCCCTGCTGGTCAATGAGGAGGTTCTCCGGCTTCAGGTCCCGGTAGATCAGATCAAGCGAGTGCAGGTACTCGAACGTCAGGACGATCTGGGCCGCGTAGAAACGGGCATGGGGCTCACTGGCGGGGACAAGCAGGGAGGGGATGGGTGAATGAGCACCGCTGGCCACACCCCAAAATGGTCCAGCAGGTGGGCCTGCAGGGCCACTCTCACAGGAGGACACCCCTGGTCCTCTATGCAAAATGCAGAAGCAGGGGCTGGCCGGTTAGCTCAGTTGGTTAGAGCATGGTGTTATAACACCAAGGTCAAGAGTTCGGATCCCTGTACTGGCCAGCTGCCAAAAAAACCCAAAATGCAGAAGCAGGGCAGCCTTATTCATTGATACCCTGAAACTGGAAACAGCCCAGATGTCCATCAAAAGAAGAATGGGATCACAGATTGTGATATATTCACACAATGGACAACTACCCAACACCACCACCACCAACAGGATGAACTATGAACATAATCAACAACATGGCTGGATTGCAAACTGATTATGTTAAGCAAAAGAAGGAAGACATGAAAGAATAGGAACTGTATGATTTCATGTCTGTCAAGTCCAAACCCAGACAAAACAAATTCATGGTATTTGAAGCCAGAAAGGCCAATTGCCTTTGTTGGGGAGGTGATTTGTCAAGAAAAGGACTGGAGGGAATTTTCTGGGGTGATGGAAATGTTCCTTGTAGTGTTTTGGGTGGAGGTTACATAGGTGTATACAATTGTCAAAACTCATGAAACGGAACATTGAAGATGTGTGCATTTTATTCTATGTAAATTGTATCTACTTATCAATCTATATCTAGATAAAATATAACTACAGTATAAATATTAAAAATGCGTAAAATCACCACTTAAATTTTGACACCTAAGACACCACGTTTGGTTGGTTTGTTTTGTTTTGTGGTGATTAAAATGTTGCAGATTCCTCAGCACAGCAGAAACAAAAACCCACAGGGACCCAGAGAGACCATTCCCACGTGGGCTCCTCTGTGTCTCCACATGGTTTGGTCGTGCAGTGTGGCCTGCAGGCACCCCCAAGAGCCTGCTTACCTGAACCTTCCGATCCGCCGTAGGTGCGAGAACATCTCCCCGCCAGGCACATACTCCATGACCATGTATAAGTTTGAGTTGTCCTGTGGGAAGCAGCGGCTGATCAGGGCCCCACTCTCCAAGCCCTTGGCCCCATCTGAAGGTGCCAGTGGCTTCGCCCAATAGGTGTACAGAAATAAAATGACAACATCAATCCTGGCTCCCCATATGAAGCTTGTTCCAATGGCCAGGCGCCATGCTGGCTGACTACACGTGGCATTTCATTGGCGAGGAGGAAGGGATGGCAGTTATCCTGCCATTAGAGGGGGCAAAAGTGAGGGCCGGCTTAGAGGTGTGGAGGGAGCTGGCCAGTGTGCCCCGGCTGGAGAGAGGACTCTGCGGCAGCTTGTGTCTGTGAGCGTGAGGCTTTCAAGGCCACAGTTTTGTCATCTGTAAGATGGGACCAGGATGTGCGGCTGGCCCTGAGTGGCTTGTCCCAGCTCTGGCAGCCACAGCTTCGGATGGCACCCAAAATAGCTCACAAAGGGCGCTCATGATGTGCTGGGAACCATCAGACCAACCCTACCAGACAGGGACTGTTATGATTCCCATTTCACATATGAGAAAACTGAGGCTCAGGGAGAAGAAGGCCTTCAGCCAGGGTCACACATCCAGGAGTACAGGGCTGGAAATTGGGCCCCGGCTGCCTGGTGGCAGAATGTGTACTCCTGGCTGTGTGTGGGGCTCTTGCTGCAAACAGGGTGGTGATTTTGAGGGATGTTTTTGAGGTTGGGTGACTTGCCCAAGGTTATTGAGCTAGAAATTGGCTGGCCCAGGAGCTGAACTTGCATCTGACTCCTGTCCCCCTGCATCCCTTCTCTAGGGATCTCTTCCTTCCCTGGAAGTGGGTAGCTATTGGTTATCTTCAACCCCAAACCCAGCCCAGGGAACTGAGAGGCTGCACCCGACCCCAGATGCCGGGACTCCACCTTGAAGGAGAACTCAAGTTTGACGAGGAACGGGAAGTTGACTGCTTGCAGGATGCGCTTTTCATTCAGGGTGTGCTCGATCTGTTTCAGCTTCACCACCTATGGGGGTGCAAGGGCAGGACAGAGAGAAGGGGCCGTGAGAGGGGCCTCATTTCCCCTGATGCCTGGAACTAGGGGTGCCAGGGTGGGGCTGGTTCCATTAGCCAGAATCATTTGAATGCCTGTGGCCTGAGGGGCCCTGGGCTGGGTGTGAGGCCACAGTGAGGAGAAGGCCAGAGGCTGTTTGTCGCCACATGGCATGCAGTCCAGGGCAAAGAATACATGAGTCACCAGGCCTCACAGCTTAGAGGGGTCAGGATGCCATGAGGGAAGCTCAGGGCCTGTGGATGTCCAGGGAAGGCACCTGGGGCAGTCTGGGGAAAGGTGGAATCAGAGAAAGCTTCCTGGAGGAAGAGGCAGCTGAGCTGAAACTGAAAAGACAGGTAGGAGTAGCTCAAGGGGTGGGGGTTTAGAAATTGCCTTCTCTTTGCTTTTTTTTTTTTTTCCTTGGTGGCTGGCGGGTTGGGGATCCACACCCTTGACCTTGGTGTTATCAGCACTGTGCTCTAACCAAGTGAGCTAACCAGCCAAGATTGCCTTCCTTTTGTCTAGAATACTTCCACACACCAACCTGGACCTCAGGCTAATTCCTCCTTAGCCTTCAGATGTCGCCTAACAGCACACACCACGATCAGGCACCTACACAGTCTATTGTTTAATTGTGAAAGAAGCCTTGAGGGGGGCACAGTGGGAGCACATCAGATTGGAAGCCCAGACACAGAGTGGGGATGTGACTTGCCCAAGGTGACAACAGCTGGCCAGTGTCAGGCCCCTCAGTCGGCTCTAAACTGCTGCACCGGGCTTTTCTGCTGACACAGCTGTATCCTTAGGGCTATACCTGCACCATCCAGGACTGTCACCACTAGCCATCATGGCTGTTGAGCCCTTGATATGTGGCCAGTTGACTGGGGAACCAAATTTAAAATTTTACATATCTAAAATGAAAATTTAAAAACTGACACTCAGTGTAGGTACTGGACAACTTTTAAGCATATTTGGAACAACTCAGGTTTGTGAATCTGCTTTTCCAACTTCTCTACTTGTTTTCATCTTTTCAGGGAAAATTTACCATCTGAATGGAGAACTGTTGTACATGCAAAATACAAACTGGTTTTGAAGACACTTTAGTACGAAAAAATTGTCAAATGTTGCAATAATATTTTTACGTTGATAATGTGGAAATGATAATACTGTAGGTATGCTGGCATAATTAGGAAATATGGATAAAATGAATTTCACCTGTTTCTTCGACTTTTTTTCATGCAGCTACTAGAAAATTTAAAACCTTGTATGTGGCTTGGGTTACATGTCTGTTGGATAGTGCGGTTCTATAGCAGTGCCTGCCATAAAGTAGGGAATCAAAAATATTTATGGGAAGAATGTCCAGGTAAAAACCGCTTCCCCCAGGAAGACTTCTGGCCACCTCCATACAGGCTGGTGCCTGGCCCTGTGTCACAGAGTCTGGCTTTGATGGCAGGCCTGGAGGGAAGGCCTTGGGAAGGCAGCTCAGGGCCCCTCTAGCCCTCTGGTCTGGCACATGAGGGGGCTCAGGGAATAGCTGGTGAGTGGGTGAATGAATGGGCGGAAGCACACTTCACACTTCAAGCGGTAGGCACAGCCCAGGCAAAGGCCTGGCCGGTGGGACTGGAGCCGCGTGCAGGGCTGGCTCACCTTCTGTTTGTCGAGGATTTTCATGGCATAGTGGTTCCCGGTCTCCTTGTGCTTCACCAGCATCACCCGCCCAAAGGAGCCTGTGCCGAGAGTCTTGATTCGTTCAAACTGATCCAAATGGGCTGTATTCTATGGGTGGAGGAGTGGGAAGAGTCAGGGATGCCCTCTTCCTGCGGCTTGCTGGGCCAAAATCTGGGGTGTTCCCTCTGCCACCGGCAGAGGGGGCCCTGGGGACCAGGTGGAGTGAGGGGGGTGAGGACAAGGGGTGGGAAATAAGATGGCGGAGGGTGCATTCCTCAAGGCGGTGGCAGGGGCCAGATCCGGCCCTGGCCTGGGGCCTGGGAGCTGCTGGCAGCTGCATTGCGGGCAGGGGCCACCAGTTGGAAGGGGAGGTGTGGTGGTGGAACGCGGCAGTGGACAATCAGTTGCCTCTGCCCAGGAACCCCATTGGGCATCCAGGGAGTGAATGGGGACAAGTCTGGAGCCCTCCACAGGGTCCTGAATTTCTGGCTGTGTCATAGGGATGCAGTCAGGGGGCCGGGGCCGTCAGCTCACCCCTCCCATGACTCTGCATCCAGAGAGCTTACCTGAGCAGGACTTTCCCATTTTTTAAGAAAATCTTCTTTGGCTTTGGCTAAGAACTCTTTCACTGAAAGGAAGAGAGGGGAAGGTCAGATGGAGACCCCGTCTCATCAGAATGGGCTCAGGTCATTTCTGGGGAGATGCCCATTTGTGGAAAGTGGGGTACAGTTGCCTCCTCCCAGAGCTTGAACTTTTCCTAGTGCCTTTGGGTGCCCCGGCTAAGCCTGAAGGCAGCTTGGAGGATGCTGATCTAGGCTGGGGCCTGGGTCCCCCCTTATTACAGAGAGGTGGGATCCAGTCTCTACTCCATCCAACATGGGGTATGGGGAGACTCAGGGGTTACTCCCAGGTGGGACAGAGAGAGGCACCCAGGCCAGCCCACCCCCCACTCGCCCCAGTTCTGACCGACATTCCACGGCCAGGGAGGACGCCAGCCGAGGTATTTATAGCTCGGGATTTGGCTGCTCCTCTGGCCCCTTCTCTGGGGAGGCTGAGCCCCGGGTGGAGGCCTCTGGGGCTCGGGTAGCAGGCGCCCTTGGGGGGCTCAGCTGTTGCCTTGGTCCCCAGCTGGCTCTGTTCCTGCTTTTGCCAATTGCAGGGCCCTCACTCAGGCGCTGGTTCAAAGGCAGCCTCGCCCAGTGCTCACTCCCCAACGGGCCCTGCAGCACTCTGGGATGAACATCACCATCCAGCTAGCACCGATGACTTCCCTGGCAGACTGTGGGCTAATCACTTCAGCTACACTGTCTCATTTGACTCACTCGCCCACCTTCCTTTTATCCATTCTTCCCATTTAATAGCCCAGGAAACTAAGGCTTGAAAACGGTCATTCTCATTTATGCTGAGAAGTGGCCTGGTAAAGTGGCTAAGGGCCAGGACTCTGGGACGAGACTGAGTTCAGATTCTAGCCTGGTCTCTCATGAGCTGTGTGACTTTAGGCAACTGACCTCACCTCTCTGGGCCTCGGTTTTCCTCATCTGTACAATGGGGCTAATAAAGAGCAATGATCTCATGGACTGAAGGATTGAATGAGTTCATCTTGGCCAAAGGGGCTGGACCACGGTCTGCACAGGGATAGTGCCATATAAATGTCAGCTATTAATTTTACTTTTAAGTATCTTTTTAAATGGAGGTATCAAATACAGGGGGTGCACTGAGAGCCCAAATCATAGATGTGCAGCCTGACAGATTCTCCTATTTCAGACTCGCCCTTGTAACCACCACCTAGGGCCAGGCACTGCTTTCTGAGTGCCAGCCCTGCACTGTTTCCTGTGCTTAATTCTGACTCGGCCAGGCAGGGCTGCTATTATTCCCATTGTACAGATGAGAAGACTGATTAGATCTGAGGTCACCTGCCTAACCACACAGTCCATAATTAACTGCTTTACTACTGACTCAGTGGTTGGTTTTGGCACTGGTCTCAGCACACCACGGTGGCCCAGGGACAGAACTGTCTTCAACCCCCTGATGTTCCTGGGACAGGGGCCCTAAACACCTGCACTATGGCCTTGCCTGTCATCTGTCTGCCAGGAATCCCACATGGCCTTGTGATTGACTACCATGTCCCTACTGACCCAAGCCTCTTCCTCGGAGTTCAGACAGAAGAGCCGTCTGTGTGGCTAGAAGAGTGGGGGATGGAGGAAAGACTGCTGGCTTTCCCTGCAAAAAGTGATGAGGCCAAGAGGTGGCAGGCAATGAATGGCCAGGAGTCCTAAGTTGATACCTGGATAGGCCACTAACTGGCTGAGAGACCTCTCTGAGCCTGGGGGCCACACCCCATTCAACAATTTCTTTTTTTTTTTTTTCCTTTTTGTCTTTTTTCGTGACCGGCAACGGATCGCAACCCTCAGTGTTGCGCCCGTACCGGACCGGGACCGGCAACGGGATCGCAACCCTCAGTGTTGCACCCGCACCTCGCTCAGCCAGTGAGTGGCCGGTCTGTATGTGGGATCCGAACCCTCGGCGGGAGCGCCACTGCGCTTCCCAAGTGGCGCACTGTAGCAGTGCGCCACCGGGCCGGCCCAGCATTCAACAATTTCACTAGCAGAACCTTTTTGACACACACCTTCCTTGGAAACCTACAAACAATCCACACCAAATTCTGGATTGGGGTTGGAGGGCACCCTCTTGGGACTCTACCTTCACCCACACAAGAAGGCAGAGAGGAGCAGGGCTTGGGAGAAATCCAAGAGAAGGCCTGGTCCTGCTTTTCCCTTGCTCTCAGCCATCCCTGAGAACTGTTGAGGCCTGTGCTCCCCTGACTTGGTGGGCACCGTGCTTCTTGCTGTCTGCTGGTGCCCTACCGAGTGGGTCCACAGGGGTGCTGGCACAGTCCTTTTCTGGCCTCTCAAAGTGCAGGAGGGCCCAGGCTGTGTCACCTCTGGGGCCACTGTGGCCCTGTTGGCTTGCCAGATTTAGGGATAGGCTGGAGGCGGGGGGTGTAGTGCCAGGAGGAGCAGACAGATTAAAAGGAACAATGTGGAGGGTTGGGGGAAACATCAGTCAGGAACCCCCAAACTCACCTCTGTTTCCTGCCTCTTCCAGCAGAGGGTAGAATTGGGGGTGGGTGGGATGGGGAGATCTGGGGCCCATCTGCCCCTGGCCAGGGAGGCTCAGGGTGCTGGCTGTGGCTTAGGCCCCCAGAAGGTATGGCGCAGGTAGCCCAGGAAACGGACAGCCAGGTGAGCCCAGAGGAACAGCTGCAGCCACAGCTGGAAGGTAATCTCTGAGTCCCCACCCTGGCTGCTGCCTGACCCCAGATCCATCCCAGGCTGCCCTGGGATCTCCCTGGAAATCTTCCCTTTGCTGGAGAACCAGGAAAACACAGAGCCTCTAAGCCCGCTTCCTCGGGAAGGCCTGGGGGGGGGGGGGGGCCGGGGGGGGGGGGGGGGGGGGGGGGGGGGGGGGGGGGGGGGGGGG
>NW_007726329.1:425042-430633 GCF_000696425.1 Galeopterus variegatus
GGGGGGGGGGGGGGGACCAGGGAGGAGGAGCTGGTTGCCACGGACGCATTTAAAGGTACCTGCTCCCAGCTGGCCAAGGTTTGCAGAGGCCCTCCTTGGCAGGAGGTGGTGGGAAGATTCTCCCGAGGGTGTCCCTCTGGCTGGCCCGGCTGCCCCGGGGCGGGGCACTAGAGCTAACATCCCGTTCCAGGGACTTTACTGCTCTCAGGATGCCAGGCTCTGCCTTCCTCAGTGGGTGCTGGACTGTCCAGAGGACAGCACCCGATGTGCCCAGGGTAGTGCCCACTGGGCAGAGGGGAAGGAGTTAAGGCCCAGGCTCAGGCAACAGCCAGAGACTCCCTGGGGGCTAAAGAGGCCCTAGAGCTCTGTTAATTAGCTGAAAGAACAGCTGGAGGGAAAGGCTGGGGGTGTTGTGTGAGACAAGAGGCACTGTGTCTCCTCCCCTGACTTTCATTTCAATGTGGAGCCCCCAAATCCTGCTACCCTGAGAGAGAAATGGGTACATCTGGCTATTTGTCTTGTTCCTAGGCAGGGGCGGAGAGGGGAGCGGCATCCTGGGATGTCCTTGGCCTCTGTCAAACCTTGCCCTGTGCTTGGCTCTGCTTTCGGCCATGAAAGTCCAAACCGGAAACAAACGGCTAAACCCAGAGATGGGGGAGGGGAGGCAGCCTTGACCATCTTCCTCCTTCTTTCCAGATCCCCAAAGAAGCAGAGGGTCAGTGGCAGCCTCTCCGAAGTACTTGACACCTGTGGGCCCTGCTGGCAACCAGAAGTGGCAGAGGAGGTAACTCAGCCAGCTGCTGGCCTGTGGAGCCTGCCACTCTGTCCACATTTCCCACACAGGGGGTGCCAGCCTCCACTCTGGTCCTGATTCAATTTGGGCTCACAGACAAATCCCCAGACACCCCTTGAAAACCAGGGCCACAGCAGTAGGCAGAAATCTAGAAATTCACCTTGGGAATGGGGGATTGCAGAATGACAAGTTGGGCAAGGGACTTAAGGGCTCCCTCAAAAGGAGCTCAGCCTCAGGATCCCCCTCCTCCAGATAATAATCTCAGACCCTCTGCCCTCCAAAACATGGCTGTCCTGGGAATTCTGGAGCAGGAATGTCCAAGCTGGGCTGGGACCCCCACTCCAGGCTGACTAGTTCCTCCGGTCTAGACTCGATCCCCTGCTTTGGGCTACACCATCCCCTAGTCTGAGCTGGATCCCATCACCAGACCGGACCAACTCCCAATCTATGCTGGACCCCCATTCCGAACTGGATGATTCTCCAGTCTGAGCTGGACCCCAACATTGGGTTGCACCATCTCCCAGTCTGAGCTGGACCAATCCTCATCCTGAACTGAACCCCAACACTGGACTGGAACACCCTACTGCCCCTGTCTGAGCTGGACGCGCCCTCTAGGTGGACCATCCCCCCACCGCTGTTTCCCAGGCCCCACAGCCCAGGAGTGTTAGTAAGGGAGGGGTTTCCGGGGCCAGCCAGGGGTCCACAGACTCCTGCTTTCTGCCTACTCCCCCAACCCTACTGCAGCCCCTCCCTGACTTGAGGGGTACAGTGCCTGGGAAGTTGCTATAGCAACAGGGCTCAGCCTCACCATCGCTGGAGTTGGAAGCCATCACTCAGTCTTCTCGCAGGGCACCCGGCCTACGGTGGCTGGGAAGGCTCATGAGACCTGCCGCACCAGCTTTGCTGCCCATCCCCAGAGCCCTGCCTGTAGGGGGAGCCAGGGAGTTGGGGGGGTGGCAGCAGGAAGAGAACCCAACCTGGAGGCCAGGGGGTGCAGGGGAGGGACAGATAGGACCCTCCAACCTTCTGTAGACCAGATGGGGATAAGGGAAAAACTGCCTTGGCAGGACCCTCGTGGGCACCCGTACAACTGCCAGTGCACAGAATGCATTGGGCACTTCCGGGCATCTGTAGGATGTTAGAGAGTAACAGTTCTTCCCATCCAAGGACTTCTTGGGGGAACCTTGCTCTCAGTGCCTGGATCTGCTTGACTCTGGGGCTTTGGGTTTTTTTGGGGGGCTCCCTCTTACCAGCTCTGCCCCTTCCCCTGTGGGCCAGCTCCCCGGGATATCTTTGGCCAGTGCCAGCCAAGACCTGAGCCCCACTTGGTTGTCTGACCCAGGGGCCTCCTGGGGATGCTGCCCTCTCTCAATTCTTCCAGACTGGCCAGAGCCTAGGGTTAGGTCTTTTTTCTCTGCCCTCTCAGCCCTGCTAATGGTTTGTCATCTTTGGGTGCAGATTTCCCCCACCCCACCCCATCCCAGAGCTCATTCTAGATCCCTGCCCTCTTGGGAGGAGACAGACCCTGTCCTGCCCTGACAGAGAGATGGCAACACAAGGAGCTGCAGGATGTTTAACTGGTGCCTACTAAGGCTTGGCCATTTTCCTGACCCCAGCTAGGCTGGTGTCTGGCAGATGAAATTCAGGTGCCCCCTGCAGGCTGTACTGGCTACTACCCCCAGCCCCTGCCCCACCCTGGTTACAAGAGGGCAAATTTTGTCTAACTCCATCCTCTCAGAATCAGAGAGCTTTGAAGCAAAGAAGGGCTTCCTTCCTCATCCTATTTCCTTCTCTGGGAGCCTCTGAAAGGAAATACAGCTTCAGGCGTTTCCCAAAGTATGACTTGGTCACACTGGCAGAACATGAAATGATTTTAACATTTATCTAGTTACGTTGTATTTTAATATGTATCAGAGAGACTATAACCGGCATAACAATCCCATGATTTCATTTATATTATTGCTTAGGACAGAATCAAAGGTTGCTTCTTTTTTTTTTTTGTGACCGGTAAGGGGATCACCACCCTTGGCTTGGTGTCACCCGCACCACGCTCAGCCAGTGAGCGCACCGGTCATCCCTATATAGGAGCCGAACCCGCGGCAGGAGCGCAGCTGTGCTCCCAAGCGCCGCACTCTCCCGAGTGCGCCACGGGGCCGGCCCCAAAGGTTGTTTCTGAACAGAAGTGAGTAAATTTTTTTTTTTTTTTTTTTTTGTGTGACCGGTAAGGGGATCACCCCCCTTGGCTTGGTGGCACCCGCACCACGCTCAGCCAGTGAGCGCACCGGTCATCCCTATATAGGAGCCGAACCCGCGGCAGGAGCGCAGCTGTGCTCCCAAGCGCCGCACTCTCCCGAGTGCGCCACGGGGCCGGCCCCAAAGGTTGTTTCTGAACAGAAGTGAGTAAATTGTTTTTTTTTTTTTTTTTTGTCCTTTTTGTGGCTGGCCGCACCACGCTCAGCCGCCAGTGAGCGCATCGCGCCGGCCATCCCTATATAGGATCCGACCCCGCGGCGGGAGCGCTGCCGCGCTCCCAGCGCTGCACTCTCCCGAGTGTGCCACGGGCTCGGCCCAGAAGTGAGTAAATTTTAATTAAGAAAATATAAGTGAATAGAGGAAAAATATGGGAAGTGGCTTAAGAATGCCTGAGTTGGGAAGTTCTGGGGTCCAAGAAGTTTGCTGGTAGACAGATCTGGATCCTGCCTCTGTGACATCATTGATGTCAAGCTCAGAGAGTTTCTTTGGAAAATTCAGATAACAGCCTATTAGGAAAATCACCAGTGCAGATATATCTATGGAGACCGTTTAGCCTGGCACATCCTAGATGCCTAATAAAGAGTAGCTCTATTTCACCATGATCGTTCATTCCTGGGTGTCTGGCCTGTGCTCAGAGACAACTAGCAGTTCCTTCCGGAGCTCTGATCTTTTTCTTGGGGTCTTTTTCCCTGTGCGGCTTTCCACCCCCCATTGCATGTGATTGATATGCCTTGAAGGTTTTCCAGGACTATGTCATCTCCCCAACTTTCAACTGAGCCACTACAATACATAGTTGCCTGCCTCCACCTTCCACCTCCCGGCTGGCCTCACCTGCTGGGGGCCTGGTCCCTCCGCCTCTGCCTAGTTCCCTCCAAGATCACGGCCAGACCGTTTTAGGACACTGCCCACCTGCTCCTCTGTCATCAAGCACTCAACTACAGGCACTTGCTTCCCCGTCTCCCCGCCCATCAGTGACTTGTCAGGCCTCTTCGTGGCTGCTCTGCTACTCTTGAATTCTGCCATTTGAATCCCTGTGGGAATAAAGTTCCCCGGCTTTCAAGCCTTTTTCGTGTTTTTCTGGGAGGTGGCGCTCAGGGGACTGAGATCCTGGGGTCTGAGACCAAGAACCGGGAAAGGTGTAGTTGGATGTGGCCTCCCTTTTCATCTCTGACTATTTCTGGGTAACTGGAAGGGAATCCCAGCTGAAGTCCAGCTTTAGGCCTGGAGTGATGACAATTTAAGAGCTGGAGGAATTGGGAAGGAGGCCTCAAGACCATTTCTGAAGGCATCTCCAGATACAGAATCTCTTTCTCTGTCTGGATGGAAAAGGCCAACATAATCCGGGGGATAGTGGGTAAAACAGGCTTCTCTCTGGCTGAGTCCTGAGAATGATCAGAATCTGTTTGTCCTGTGGCAAAGCAAATCACTTGATGTCACCCACTACTCTTCCCGACTGCTCTCCCCGACCCCTGCCCCAAGTCCTCTTTCTGACTATCCCAGTTCAAGCTGAATGAGCCTTGCTAAACTTTTCATCTCAAGCCAGGAATGGGTGAAGAAGCCCCGGGAACTGGGTGAATGACGGAGCCTCAGCTATGAAACAACCACTTATTGAGGGGCCCTCCAAGGAGCCTAGAGCTCACTGCACACCATAAGATGGGAGAGGGCTCTGCCACGCCCCCCACCCCCAACCCAGAAAAGAGGACGCAATGAACCCCAGCAAGACCAGCTCAAACTTGGCTTTGGAAACACTGAAGCAGTTCTCCAGGTTCATAAACAGCTTGCTACCCCAGCCAGGGACAGACGCTTGCTTGGAGGAGGGAGCGCAAGCACAGAGGCAGAGTGACAGGATGAGAGAGGGGCAGAGGGACCCAGAAAGATCCTATACCCCATGCCAAGTGACACAGAAGGGAAAAACAATGCTGGAGGTGGCTCTGGGAATTGCTCAAGGGGGACAGGGTGGGTTTGGAGGGGGGGCTGTGATAAGGTGAAGGGCAGGATAAAGATGGCGGGGGCTGGAAGGGGGAGGGGTGTGGTCACCAAGTGGCCAAGGTCCCTAGGGGTTGGAGGCAGACCCCACAGCACTCCCGGACCGGTAGAAGCCGGGGTCGGGGTCTGGCAGTGGGTCCCATATGTAGAAGAGGTGAGTGAGGAAGTGAGGGGATTATAATCTGGGGAGGGAGGCCAGGAGAGGAGGGGCTGGGGTGGTGACAAGGCCTCATGTGGGGCCCCAGCGGTCATACGTGCCATGGTTGGCAGTGACAGCTGGGTGGGGGGGGTGCACAGTCTTTGCAGTGGGGGGCGGCCGTCAGCAAGGGGGCCCTACGGGGGAGTCTTCTGCGGGCCCCCCGGGCCGCAGTCTTGGACAGGCAGGGTGAAGAGGCGCTGGGGGATAAGCAGAGAGGAATGGGGGGACGCCGTGGGGGAGGGGCCAGGCGGTGATGGACAGGGCGGGGGCTGGTAGCGCGGGGCCAGGGTCGGGGTCACGGCCTGGGCACTCACCGCTCTCCTGCTCGCTGCCCTTCTTGGCGGCGGCGGCGTTGCCCAT
>NW_007726329.1:430643-432640 GCF_000696425.1 Galeopterus variegatus
GCAGGAGCCCAGTCGATCCCGTGTGCGCCGCAGCCCCCCGCCCCCGCCCAGTGCGGCAGCGGCCGCGGGCCAGCTGAGGTTGGCGTCGCGGCCCGCTCAGCGCAGCCGCTGTCCACCTGCCAGCGGGGGAGGGGTGCTGCCGGTGCCGCGGGTCAGAGGTCGCTGGGCCGCCGGCCGTCGTCATTCATAAGGCCTGGCCTGGGTAGCAGTGGCCGGGCCGGCTTGGGGTCCTGGTCGGGTGGCCTCCTGGGATTCCCCCAGCCACAGGCCGAGCTTCAAGAGGATGCTGGGTCCCAGGAGCCAGGGGTGACTGGAAAGTGGTGTTCAGTGTCTACCCCTTTGCTGGTCCCCAAGCCTGGGCTCGTGCCAGTAGCGAGAACGGGCACTCATTAGATACACTACTTTGCACCACACCTCTATCACGTAGGTGCTAATATCACTCCATCTCACAGATGGGGAATCTGCGCACAGCCAGGCTGATTCCCTGCCTTAGTCCCATCTGTATTCCCTCTGGGCAACGCAAAGGTAACCTGCTGTCTGAGAACAGAGAACGGGCAAATGTCCTTCTTTCAGGGTGCTCTTTCAATACACACACAGCCTGAGCGCAGTCAGGGTTTCCCAACTGCCACACGACTGACATGTGCGGCGTATTATTCTTTGCTGGGGGCAGGGGGTGGGGAGGTGCTGTCTTGGGCACTGTTGGGTGTTTAGCAGTACCCCCTGCCACTACCCATGGAATGCCAGTAGTACCTCCTCTTCCTACTTCTTGCTAGCTGTGGCAACCAAAGCCATCTCCAGATATTGCTAAATGTAACTTGGGGTGGGGGTGAGGGGAGGCGGGGAGCGGGTGAAGAAGGTAGGGAAGGCCCAAACAGGAGGTACCAAGAGGGGCAGGGGACCGGATGAATGAGCTCTCCCTGACTCGGAAGGACTAGCTGGTCTCAGAACTACAAGCCAATTTGCTACTCTTAAGACTTATACAACCTGTGAACCATCTAATGGCTGTCTGCACCCACACTCACAAGTCAACCACAGTCCCAGGGAGGGAGAGTTGAGGCTCTTCTGTGAATTATGGGGAAATGGCTGACCACCCAGACCACTTCATCTCTGGCCATGGAGTTACACTATAAGGTTAAGTAAAATTTAATAAAAATGTTGCTGTGTGTGTATGCTTGGATCATGTTAATCTCCTCCTATGGGTCAAGGTCAAAGTCTGAAAAATCACTGGTTATGATCTATCTACAGAATAGCTGGTTTGGGGCCGGCCCGTGGCTCACTCGGGAGAGTGCGGTGCTGATGACACCAAGGCCACGGGTTTGGATCCCATATAGGGATGGCCGGTTGGCTCACTGGGTGAGCGTGGTGCTGACAACACCAAGTCAAGGGTTAAGATCCCCTTACCGGTCATCTTTAAAAAAAAAAAGAATAGCTGGTTTGCTTAAGGGCCAGCCCGTGGCTAACTCGGGAGAGTGCAGTGCTGATGGCACCAAGGCCACCAGTTCGGATCCTATGTAGGGATGGCTGGTTGGCTCACTGCCTGAGCGTGGTGCTGACAACACCAAGTCAAGGGTTAAGATCCCCTTACCGGTCATCTTTAAAAAAAAAAAAGAATAGCTGGTTTGCTTAAGGGCCAGCCCGTGGCTCACTCGGGAGAGTGCGGTGCTGATGGCACCAAGGCCACCGGTTTGGATCCCATATAGGGATGGCCGGTTGGCTCACTGGGTGAGCGTGGTGCTGACAACACCAAGTCAAGGGTTAAGATCCCCTTACCGGTCATCTTTAAAAAAAAAAAGAATAGCTGGTTTGCTTAAGGGCCAGCCCGTGGCTAACTCGGGAGAGTGCAGTGCTGATGGCACCAAGGCCACGGGTTTGGATCCCATATAGGGATGGCCGGTTGGCTCACTGGGTGAGCGTGGTGCTGACAACACCAAGTCAAGGGTTAAGATCCCCATACCGGTCATCTTTAAAAAAAAAAAGAATAGCTGGTTTGCTTAAGG
>NW_007726329.1:432650-443525 GCF_000696425.1 Galeopterus variegatus
GTTCGGATCCTATGTAGGGATGGCTGGTTGGCTCACTGCCTGAGCGTGGTGCTGACAACACCAAGCCAGGGGTTGAGATCCCCTTGCTGGTCATCTTTAAAAAATTAATAATAATAATAATAAAATAATAGCTGGTTTGCTTAAGTTTTGACAAAGAAAAATCCCTCCCCGAACCTCAGTCTGAAATACGACTGTATAATGAATTAAGACTGCAGTAAGGAGCCAAGCAAGGGGACATGAGACAGCCAGCCCACTGGACAGGGCAAGAGGCCACCCCCACATCACGAGGTGGACCAAGCTGCTTCAGTCCACCAGAGGCAAAAGCAGAAACAGTCAGTCTAGATGAAGTGCTTTTTTATTTTTAGACCAACAAAACATTTTAAAATATAAAAACCCTTTAATATACAAACTGCAATCACAACAGCATCCACATAGCAGCAAGGGGACTGGGGTGTGAGGAGTGGGGAGTATATCAGGGAAGCAAGGTTTTTGGGTCCTGACTGCTTCCCTTGCCTGAAATCACTCTGTGGCCTATGACAGCATGTGGTCTTAGCAGAAGGCAGATCAAGGCAGCCAGAGGCAGAAGGGCCCTGATGCCAACACTGAGACAGGGCACAGTAGGCCCAACATACCATCTCCCCACCCTGGCAGCCTCTGGGGATAGCCAGATCCAGTGAGGAAATAAAAGAAAGTGGCTGTGATTGACAGCAGAGGTACCCATTGTTCCTCAGCATCCTGCTGATTACACCTTTGGGAAGAGTTTTTCCAAGGGCTGCTAGACTGATAAGACCTAAAAATCCTCCTGGGAGGACAGAAATGGTATCTGAGTCCACCTACTAAATAGGATTCCTTGCTTGTGACACCAGAAAGCTGGGGTGGAGCTGCTCAGGTGTCCAGGAAGGGAAAGGGGTGACAGAGTCTTCGGCCCAACAGGGACAAAGGCTTGCCAGGCATTGACCAAGAAAGCCTCAAGGCAGGCAGGGAAGTCTGAGGGAAGATCTCTGGGTCACTGGTACTCACGGGAGCACAGTGGCACAATGGCCTGCATGTGGAATTTATAGTGTATGTGGAAGAGAAAAAGAACACAGGTCAGAAAGAATTAAGAGCTAAGGTACCTGCTTCTTATAGGTCTGTGCAGTAGAAGTGAGATGAGCCTATTGGGCCAGGGCTGGAGGAGTCCCTGCTGTTTCCTAGGGGCCAAGTTTGACAGGCCTGGGTGTAGCTGATGGCCCCAAAGTCCCCTAGATGGCCCCCACATGACTCTCTGGGAGGCCTAGTTGCTCCTTCCAGATGAGCTGGGAGACTGGCCAAGGTCCTGGCCAGCCCCGTCAGGGCCTGGATTCCCAGTTAGATGCAGTCCATGGAGTTCTCAGGGAGGAGGCCAGGGATGTAGCCAGGGAGGCCCAGGTCCTTGATAGGAGTGCAGCTGAGGGGGAGGCCACAGCCCAGGGCGGGGTCGTGGTTCTTTATGGCCTCCAGCCTGTCTGTGTTGTCCCAGTTGATGTGGAAGCGGGTCACCCGGGGGTTCGAGGCCAAGATGTTCCGCTGGAGCTGGGGCAGAAAGAGGAATGTCAGTCCTTGTCAATGTACCCTATCATTACTGCCCTAGAGCCGAGACACCCCCAACCCCTACCTCAAGCCCAGGAGGAGCAGAGAGACCTTGCTTGTTCCATCACTACCAACAACCATGTGTGGAACTCCAGGGAATGCCTGTGCACCATGATTTAGGGCTGGGACCTATCTAATCTTGATTCTGTAAGGCACGCCTCTGAGAAACAAAGACCTTTCTCTCCTCTGTTCTAGGCCGGCACGCAAGAACTGAGCACTACTTGAAAACCTTAAGAATTGACCTTGGCTTCCAATTCTATGGCTTAACTCCCCCCAAGTACAAAAGAACTGGCCTGCTTGAAGCAGGAAGATCAGACACACGCCCCACCTGAGAGAAGTCTGGCTTCAGCGGCGGGTTCTCCCGCAGCTCAGGGTTGGGGTACTCATTGTTGACATAGTAGCCCACGCGGATAAACTCCTGTCCGTGGTAGGTGCAGGTGATGAGGACCACGGTCACACCCACAGCGTCAGTCTCAGGGATGAGGGATGGGTTTGGGGCATCAGCCTAGGGAAGACACATTCCGGGCCTTAGCACCCCCAACATCATTAATGCCTCAACATCATTAATGCAAAGATTCCCAAGCAACAGGTAGTTACAGAGCAAAAACTACACTCTCTATCCTCAGGTTTTCTTTTTTCTTTTTCTTTTTTTTTTCCTTTTTTGTCTTTTTTACTGACCGGTAACGGGATCACAACCCTCGGTGTTGCGCCTGCACCACGCTCAGCCAGTGAGCGGGAACCGGTCTCCACATCGGATCTGAACCCTCTGCGGGAGCGCTGCTGCGCTCCCAAGCAGTGCACTCTCCAGTGCGCCACCGGGCCGGCCCTCTATCCTCAGGTTTTCAAGCAAATGCAGAAAACAAAATCAATCACACAAGTGACTACCAAATGTTGAATGTGACAGAGAGAGGTGCATGGTGCTTGGGAGGAGTGGCATAAGATGGGGCAGGTAGGTACCAGGCCACCCAGGGCCTACTGGGCCAGTTAAGGGCTTGGGAAAGAGCAAGAACATTTAGCAGGAGGTAAGTGCCACATCACTCTTGTGGTCTGAAAAGAAGACTCTGGTGGCATATGGAGCTGTGGCAGGAGGATGGCTATAGAGGAAGCAGGGAGGCCTGGCAGGAGGCTCTGGCAGTCAATCTGGAGGCAGCAGGCTAGACCAGGCAGCAGAGGACAGAAGGGGACAGTTATGGGTGCACTGCAATGGCAGAAATGGCTACATAATTGGTACAAAATAAAACTAATGCAAAGTGAAAACACAGAGCCCCTTATTCAAAAAGGATGAAGCTTCAGACGGTGACAGCAGAGCATCACACCAAGTGTAGGGCCCCCTGCAACTGCCCAGGCCGCATGCCTAGGAAGCCAGCCCTGGTTGTGTTGAAGAGGAGATGGGGCGCTCATCGGTGAATCTGATGGGTGGGTAAGAGGGTTAGATGGTATGTGGGAGCTTGGGTTAGGGTGATAACAGCAGAGATGCAAGTAAGTGAGTGGATTTGATCAGAAGCTCTCAAACTTTTTTCTTTTTTGGTGGCTGGCTGGTACTAGGATCCAAACCTTTGACCTTGGTGTTACAAGGTGACACTCTAACCAACTGAGATTACCAGCCAGCTCAGGGCTCTCAAACTTTAGTGTGCCTAAGAATCACCTGGAGAGCTCAGAATCTGCATTTCTGACAACCAGATGCTGCTGGAATAGTCATTTAGGAGTTACAGTCCATCCATGTTACTTGGACTTTGTATTTGCGAATATTTGCTAAAATTTATTTGTAACCCTGAAACCAGTACTTGTGGCATGTTTGTGGTCATTTGCAGACATGCACAAAGCAGGAGAAAAAAAATTGGAATCACCGAATGTGCATGTTCCCACCTGAGGCCAAATAAGGCGACACTCCGCCTTCTTGTTTAGCTCTCTTACTGTGAACAAGTGTCCTTTTTGAGGTCTACTTAGCACCACATTTTTTTGGTGCTTTTTGTTGGTGAGTTTGATGTTTAAAATGGCCCCCAAGGGCCAGCCCGTGGCTCACTCGGGAGAGTGCGGTGCTGATAGCACCAAGGCCTCGGGTTCGGATCCCATATAGGGATGGCCGGTTCGCTCACTGGGTGAGCGTGGTGCTGACAACACCAAGTCAAGGGTTAAGATCCCCTTACCGGTCATCTTTTAAAAAAAATAAAAAATAAAAATAAATAAATAAATAAAATAAAATAAAATGGCCCCCAAGCATAGTGCTGAAGTGCTGTCTAGTGTGCAAGAAGGCCTGATGGGGAAAATGGGTGTTAGATAAACTTTGTTCAGGCATGAGCTATAGTGCTGTTGGCTCTGAGTTCAATGTGAATGCATGGATAATATATTACATAAGGTGTCTTTAAATAGAAACACATATAAAACAAGGTTTGTATCGATTGGTTGCCAAAAATATTGTGACCCACAAGAATCTAACCCTGTATTTTCTTTCCATAGGAGGGATGGTTCAGTATTCACTAATTCAGGGTTGATGGCAACTTTACAGAACATAACTCCTGTGAATAACAAGAACTGACTGGATTTGAACCTGAACTGGTTTTTTTTGACAGCTGGCCAGTACTGAGATCTGAACCCACGACCTTGGTGTTATAAGGCTGTGCTCTGACCAACAGAGCTCATCAGCCAGCCTGAACCTGAACTTTTGACTGCTGTACCACACTGTGTGCTTTTGGGTAAAAGAGGATGTTTCTATGAGGCCAGGGCTAAGGCCTAAGGCCTCGTCTCTCTTACCTGAAAGACAAACATGTGTCTCCCTGCTGGGACAGGGCCGACCAGCACCGAGTCTAGGATCTGATCAAACTCCTCACTCTCAGCTGAACCAACGTAAATGATCTTCCACTCCAGGTCTGCAAGGACATGGGGGTCAGGGGGTTGTTAAGGAATTGAAAAGCTTGAAGCAAGAAAGCAGGGAAAGAGTCTTGTGTTAGTTTTGAACAAATCCTTAATATACTGTAAGATTTTTTTTTTTTTGGTGGCTGGCCAGTATGGGGATCCAAACCTTTGATCTTGGCGTTACAGGGTGGTGTTCTAACCAGTTGAGCTAACCAGCCAGGCCTCTTGTAAGATTTTTATTCCCAAGAACACCTGACTGCTGTTCATTGGGCACTAAATGCCAGGTACCACAATCCTGAACACTGGGGCAGGTGTGAAGCCCCACTTCCAGTGGGGAAATTTCTCCTGTGGGCCTAGCTCTGCCACCGACCTTGACTATGTACCTTGGAGGAAACTTGGGCCACTGAGAGCCTGAGAGTGAACCGTATGGCAGAGGCTGAATTAAGAGCCACGTGACACAGGCGTGCTGAAGAGGGAACAGCAGGGAGTTGGGCCATTTTGTGGCCCTGCCCACTGGGTGCTGGGATAGGAAACAGCATCCTCTTTCACACACAGGGACTGGTGCCACTGAACAGAGCAGATCCCTCGACAACTGGGGCAGGGCAGCAGATTCCAATCTGGCAGGAGAGCCAGCCAGCAGGAGGGGGATGCTGAGGCTGCTGGGGGAGTCAGCCTGTCCCCAGGTCTTCCTGATGCAGCACCAAATCATGCTTACTTATGGACATTTGGGCGACAGGGGCCCAGTCACCAAATGCAGCATCACAGGGTGATCCTCCAAACCCTACCTCTCCCACGTCCCATCTAGGAGTGGTGCCCCATCCCTGAGTCTGCTCTGGCGAGGTTAATGGAAAAGTGCTTAAGGAGACCCTGCCCATCAATCACAGGAAATTCCCAGTGACCACTGCCTCTTGCGGGAGGTCCAAGTGTATCAGGGACAAGGTCATGCTAGTACAGGGAAGCTTGGCAGTAGACCTGGAACTTATTTTAGGATCTTTGAAATTACACAACCTACAGCTCCAGCAGCTGGGGGAAGTTTCACAAGCTATGATTTTCACAGGAAGTAAGCTCTCTTGGAAGCTGCCCTGTTCCTTAGTCCAATGTCCCACAAGAGCATCCAACTCTGGAAACACACTGATGCCAGGCCACGACTACAGAGGTTTGTCACCTGAGCCCTTCCTCAATACACCTGCTTCCTGTCCCTTTGCAGTTTCACCCAGGCCCCTCTACTCAGGAACCCTAGCGCGTCTGTGGGCTATGTCATTGGGGTTCAGTCAAACTCCAGCCTCTTGTTATTTGCGGGGAGGAAGTTAAGTTTATTGATTTATTTTTGTTACATGTAGTAACACAACTAGAATCAAATTGCTTAATTAAGGGCGACAGAGAAATACTGACTCGAGAGAAGAGCTGATAAAACCATCTATGGGAGACAGATGATCGATACAATGGCCCACCAACTGGAATCGTCTTAAATTTGCAAGTGGTTGAAGCAGAGGCATACGTAATGATTTCACTTCTGAATACAGTATAGCCTTTAGAATTCAACATGAGACATCACCAATACAGCATGAACTCATACCTACCACATACAGGACATGACTGTACACACGTAACGTGTACTTAACCTTCTGAGCAACATCAAGGGCAACTCGACTGCATTACATTTGGTCTTATGCCCTAACTTTACAAGCTAACCCCTGCACAAGATGCGCCTCCAGCATGCATGAAATCAAAGCCAAAACCAACGATATCATTAAAGACATGTAAAAAATTACTGTAGTTAAACTAGCTGGAGAGTTTGTTTCCTGCCTTTTTTGTTTGTTTTTTTGTTTTTTTTTTTTTAAAGGATGACCGGTAAGGGGATCTCAACCCTTGACTTGGTGTTGTCAGCACCACGCTCAGGCAGTGAGCGAACCGGCCATCCCTACATGGGATCCGAACCCGTGGCCTTGGTGTTATCAGCACCGCACTCTACCGAGTGAGCTACAGGCCGGCCCCTTTTTTGTTTGTTTTTAACTTAACATGGCCATCAGGCCTTTTTGCTGTTTACCACTTTGCCTGTGTTAGTAATCACACAGATGAACCTTGGTCTCACCACAGCGTGTCAGCTCTGGGGCAGAACATCTGGCTTCTATGACTTACCCAACAGGTGTCTACTGAATTTGTCAACTAAATTGGAGGAAAACACATCTCCTGTATTAAAATTGGACCTATTCCTTGGAAGCAGTTATTTCCAGATGTTGAGAAGAAAAGAGTGCAAAGGGGGCCTGGAGATCTTCAGAAATGGGGGTCACCTGATTGGGACTGGGGGTTTTGTCAGCTTCAATTGATAGTGCCAAGAGGGAGGCAGGAAACATTCTCTCTTCTTCATGGAAAGAAGGCCAGGAAGAGGCAGAAAGCAAGCTGGCAGAGTCATGGAGAGTGCCCTAGGGGTGGAACTAAAGAGTCTGGATTTCCCACTTGAGTTTCTCTGAGGAGAAGCTTTATTATCCAGGCACAATTAATAATAGCACCCCCTCACCACCTTTTGAGAGTGTCCAGATTTGGCAATGCATTCTATGGTCATTTCTACTTATAGGCCATCTCTAAAAATAGAAAATGCTTTCTTTCTTTCCCAGGATTGGAGCTAAGATAAAGAACCCGGACTCAGAATTCAGAGATAAACTCTAGGGCCAACACTTCTGCAAACCGGCTGTGTGACCTTGGAGAAGTCATTCCATTTCTATTAAAAAATGACCAGCAGGTTGATATTAGATTTCCTGCTTTAATTCTATAAATAAGTTAGTAAAGTCCCAGGGCAGGGGCTTCCTAGGAATAAAAATACTGATAATAGCCATTCAACCATTTTTAAATGCAAGGAGCACAAATAGGATGATTGAAACCCGATCTCTTGCCATCTGGGAACTGTGAATCCCTTAACCTATTAGCTCCTTACATCTCCTCCTGGCTTTTAAATTAAATCTTATTCCACAGTGTCATTCTACACTTTATTTATTTATTTACACCCTGCCTTGTTCCAGAAAGGATTTAACTCGGCTTATTCTATAGTTAGTCACAAGTAGACTTCTTAATTTAAAAAGGAGAGAAACCAGAAGGAGACTGACACATTGGCCCACCCCAAACACACACAGAGCTCACTGTACCAGCCCCAAGCTATTCCAACCACCCACCTGCCACGGGGAGGTGCTAGTTAGCATACCCTGGCTTTCCAGCTCACAAATTTCTACCTCCACAGCTTCTGCCTCTTGTCTTTTAATCACCAAGTAGAAAAATGGTCTAATAGAGTACTTCCTCCTGAAAACAGGACTTGCCTTTTGGTGGCACCAAGGCTCCCTGGGCGACTTTAGATTTTAGATTTGTATAGACCCTTACTTGAAAGATCTCTTGCTCTTTTTGGCTCCTGTCTTCTGATCTGTGAGATGAGAGCCATGACTACCTTTATGTCAGACAGATAAATAAGCACACCTGTGAAAGCACCTTGGAAAAGATGCACAAAAGGCTGTGACTTCCCAGCTGACTGTTTGAAGCTGGATCCCATTGCGGCTCAGCCCAGTCCACCCACCCCCAGACTAGGTCAGGCCATTAAAAGCCATGGAAGAATTGCTGTAGTAAGTCCCCTGGAACTTGGCAGGCAAATCACGGGAACCGGCCAATGCCTGCCTGGCTATGCCACCCCTCAGACTTGAGTGTGGCTTCATCCAAGCCCACAGTCAGACAGGAGAGAGGGACGGGAGCCAGGGAGACTAAGTTACCCCCCCAAAGACTGGAGCTAGAAGCCTGGCCATTCCTCCCTGGGAGAGCTCAAGTGCAGGGGGACAAGGACCAAACTAAAGAGGAAAGCCAGGTTACAGGGTATGTGCATCGGGGTAGAAACGGAGCAGATGACAGAGGTGGGGTTATTTAAACACTAGCAAGTTGGGGAGGGGATTGTCGGGAGACGAATGAGGAGATGGTGGTGAGTGCGGTCTTGCCACGGAGAACATGGGTCCTCATGGGGGAAAAAGGGTGACTGGAGGAGAGGGTCTCCTTCAGGGAAAAAGGGAGGTAGGAGTATCTCCAGGGGAAAACTGGGGTGAGGGCTGGAGTGGTGTCTTGCCACAGGGAGGATGGGGTGGCTGAGGGTCTCCGCGGGTTACAGAATGGAGGCCGAGGTCTCTCCATAGAAAACGAGTGTCTAGGAGAAGCTCCAGGAAATAAATGGGGGGGGGGATGTGAGGTCTCCACGGGGGAAACGGGAGTAACCGTGTGTGTGTGGGGGTCTCCACGGGGAGGCTCGAGCGGGCAGCGGGGGAGGAGGTCACGGGGAGGTCCAGTCGGGAGGTGGGGTTGGCCGTAGGGGGTGGGGTTCCCAGGGAGATCGGGGCTGGTGGCGGGGGCGATATGGGCGTTTCCTGCGGAGGTCTGGTTGGCCGTGGGGGCGGGTCTCCATGGGGAGGTCGGGATTGGCCTGGGGAAGAGTTGGGGGTCCCGGAACAGGCCTAGCCTCACCGTCCGCCAGGGCCTCATTGCACTCGAAGCTGATCTCGAACCGGAAGGGGCTGTGGAAGGGGCTCGGGTTCTCCAGCACCGCCACATTCAGCACCGACACCTTGGCCATCGCCTCGCCGGGCCGCGACAGTGGCCAAGGCCGCGTCTGCGTCCGATGCGTGTGGGGAGGGACGGGGTGTGCAGTGGAGCGGCGTCAGCGACAACCGTTCCCACCTCCTCTCGCCGCAGACTGAAGGGCGCACCTCGTCCGCGCGCCGCCTTCGAATAGCCAGCCCCACCCTCCGGCCAATCACCGCCAACGCTCCCCGGCAGCGCGAGCACCCCCTCAGCCAATCCTGGAGCGCCGGCCGGCGCGCGCCCAGACTCCCCGGACCAATTGGCGGAGCTCCCTCTCCGCTGCGTAAAAGGAGGCGGGACTATCTCTTGGCTTCTTCAGGGTGTCAGCTGGAAACCAATCCCCAGCGTCTCCGACTCGGATGTCAAGGGAGGGAGTGGCCCCAGCACTTAGCCAGTCCTGAGGGTTCCCGCACCGGCGTGGCCCGCCCCCCGCCCCGCCCCTCCTGGAGACTCATTCCGCGGCTGGCAGCGCAGCCAACGGCCGAGCGGGGGCGCGCGGCGCTCGTTTAATAGGGCGGGCAGGGCGGTACTCGCACCCAGGGTGATTGGCAGATGGGAGAGGGGCGGGGATAAACCACGTTTTCTGAGAGATGATTGGCTTAGTTGGCGTGGGGGGCGGGATCAGAAGAAGACTCAGCTGGGGATTCGTGGAAGAGAAGCGGAAGTCGGGCGCCGGCGCTGTTGAGCTGCGTTTGAGGAGAGAGGAGGTGTGTTTGCGGCCTCGGCGTCTGTCAGCAGGTGAACGCTTTCCGGGGGCTTCCCTGAGGACCTCTTGGCCCCTGAGGTCCAGCTGCCGGGGAGGCCGTTGTGAACGTTTGACTCACTCCTCGGGGGAGACGGAGTGGCGGTATCGCGGCGCGCTTGGTCCCGGGCCTCGGGACTTGGGCCTGGTTCGAGTCCCGCTGTCACCTCCTGGAGGGCCACTGGGAGGTTTCAAGAGGACAGTACTGAAAATGGGAGTTCGAGTTCGGGGACAGATCAGGGTTCGAGTCCGGGCTCTGCCAATTCAGTTCCCGAGGCAACGTTTCCCCGCGCATTGAACGGGGGCCGTGAGAATTCCCTGACGTGACTCATGACTACATAATGCTTCCAGAAACTTCTCTCCACCCCCACGCCTGGGCCGGAGCACCGTCCCCCCCTGCCTGGAAGATTCCAGGTACTGAAGGTCTCAGCTTCCACGAGCGGCCAGCGCCGTCTAGTGCGAAAACAACGCGAGCCACATATCTAATTTTACCTTTTTTAGGAACCACAATTTTTAAAAAGTAAAAAAAAAAAAAAAAGAAAGTACAGGTGAAATTAACTTTAACAATCACTTGCATTTAATCCAATATAGCCAAGATATTCAACATGGATCAGTATAAAACAAATACTAATGACATATCTTGCATTCTTTTACTCAGTGCGACGACTTCGAGATCCCCTGTGTGTTTCCCACATGTCATCGGCCACGGGAATCTACGTTTTCATCCGAAATAGTTTATCTGGCTTTCAGAGTTTCATAAAGTTCACAGTTGAGTGTGTAGAGTGCTATGCTCACGGCAGTTCCCAACATACTTAAAAGTCTTCTATGAGCTCCATTGCGTATGGGTTTTTTTAATTTAAAATTTAATTAATGTATCGGATTTTTTAATTTAAATTTTAATTAATTAGAATTAAGTAAAATCAGGACTGGCCGGTTAGCTCAGTTGATTAGAGCACCGCCTAATAACACCAAGGTCAAGGGTTTGGATCCCCATATCGGCCAGCTGCCAAAAAAAAAAAGTAAATATTGAAAGTTGGGATTTACAGTCACTCTAGTCACAGTCAGGTGCT